>NC_134354.1:156169242-156436742 GCF_048569485.1 Anomaloglossus baeobatrachus | reverse complement strand
TGAGTATGAGAGAGGGGGGAGACTGACCGACAGACAGCGAGAGAGGGACAGACAAGACCGAGAGAGACCGACAGACATAGAGACCGACCGACGTATTGAGGGAGATTGACAGACATAGGCAGGAAACCAATGAATGCCCGGCATCACTAGAAAAAAGCACAAAACGTACACGGAGCATACATAGATGCATCCGTGTCACGTATTGTGCGCACATAACCATTGACTTTCATGGTGTCCGCGTGTGCGTGTCACGTGCAGAAAACGTACATGCTTCCATGCAAAACGGAAACACATACGGATCACAGACACACGAACATTCTGCAATAACGCAGGTGTGACCTCAAACATAGATTAACATTGGTTCACGTTTGGCCGTGTCTCCGGGACATACGGAAACGGGCCAAACACGGACGTATGAAGGGGGCCTAACACATACATATAATAGGTATATACATAGACTTATCTATATAGATAGGTATATTGATTATATATATATATATAGATATATGTATGTAATAAGGTTAATTCTCTTCAGGACCACAGCAGGAACTACCAGAGGAGCATGAGCCCCCGGAGGATCCAGAGCCCCCAGAGGTGCATGAGCCCCCGGAGGATCCAGAGGAGCATGAGCCCCCGGAGGATCCAGAGCCCCCAGAGGTGAATGAGCCCCCGGTGGAGGTAGAGCCCCCTGCTGGATCCATCAGTCCCTCTGTGTCCGACGAGGAGGAAAGCCGTAAGTGTTTAACATGAATCTCGTATGTCTCTTAACACTAAGCAGAAACAAAAATTATAATTTAAAACCTTTACCATTCCCTCCACAGGAATCCCAACTTTCGCAGACCTCGTCTCTTCTCACTCAAGCATTGTTGCTGCGCAGAGAAGAATTATATCTGCACAGAGGAGACTGATGGCCAAGCTCAACCAACATGCTCGGATGATGTCCCGTTATGCGGCTGGGCAAGCGGAGGGCAGCGGGCATTAATTTCCTTAATATTTTTGTGTTTTAATTTACATGTTTTATAAACACTTTAAAATGTATATCTGCTGTTTGGTAGTTTTCATTTCAAAAAGGAAGTAAACATCTATCACAGGGGTCAGGAACCTTTTTGGCTAAGAGACCCGTAAACGCCACATATTTTGAAATATAATTCCGCGAGAGCCGTACAATATGTTTAAAGGGCCATTGACAGATCAATCGCTCCAATGTTCACTTAGTACAGCAAGGAATGCTCCTCCCTGCTGTATAAAGCCACAACTGGACTGAAACAATGGTAATTAGCAGTAAAAAAATCAAATAAATAACTTACATTGTGAACTTGCGATGCATGACATCAGTCCAGCAGTCTGGCTTCTTCTTTTTCCTGCGCATGACTGGAAGCTGGCATTCTTCCCACCTGATGTTGAGAGAATGCCAGCTTTGAGGCATTCGCAGAAGAAAGAAGCTGGAATATTGGACATGTCACACAACGCATTGTCAGTTATGTCAATTATCTATTTTATTATTTTACAGCGAATTATTGTTTAGGTCCAGCGGTGGCTTAGTGCAGCAGAGAGGAACACTCCTTTGTGTACTAAGTGACCGCTGGAGCAATTGTATCTGTCAGTGGCCCAGACACCCTGCTTCCCATACAGCCTGCACCCCCCATATCACACACACACACTGCTCCCCATACAGCCTGCACCCCCCATATCCCACACACTACATCCCCATATGTCACATACCCTGCTTCCCATACAGCCTGCACCCCCCATATCACACACAATACACCCCCATATCTCACACACCCTGCTCACATATCTCACCCTGCCTGTACCCCAACTTACCCCTCTCAAACACTCTGCACCCCTTCACATGCTTCTGTCACAGTCTGCAGCCCTCATATGCCCCTCACCCTGCAGCCCCCCTCACCCTCATGTCCCCTCTTTTCTTATTACCAGTCATGTGTCCAAATCTCCTTCAGGATTCAGTATCTTGCTTTCTGCCCGGCATCCTGTGTCTCCTCCCACACAGTCAAATGGGCGTGACATCATCGCAGGTCCTGCAGGATGGAGATTCCGTCTGCTGTGCAGGTCAGGACTAGCACTCCTGCAGCTCAGACATGGCTGGTGGCCTCTCCAGGTCAGGGGCCCCTCTACTGACACTGGGCTCCCCTGACTCACAGTTCGGCCACTACACAGCAGCACTACACATAGACGCAGAGCGGCTGTCGGGCCCCTATGTGTACTAGTGCCGCTGTGTAGTGGCCGGTCTGTGGGGAGCCCAGTGTCAGTAGAGGGGCATCTCACTTCTCGGTCCCCCGCTGATCCGGTCTCCTCGGCGAGTCGTCCATTGCTGTCGCTCGCTGACCTCTCAGCAGGCGCGCAGTGATGACGTCACCGCGCTTGCTGCAGAGCTGTCAGAAGAACGCCGACAGTCACAGCGGGGAGAATAATAAGAGAGCGCGCCGCTCACTCTCTCATCATTGCTCTCAATTGTATCGGCACCTGCGATGCCGATGCAATTGAAAGCTCGATCCTCGGCGGGGGCGGTGACAGCGCGGCCACCGGGCCCCCCTGAGTAGCCGGGTGCTGGCGCCGGCCCTGATCCTTCCCATAGACAGGTAGGAGCCCTGTCTGCGAGCCAGATACGGCCATCAAAAGAGCCATATCTGGCTCGCGAGCCATAGGTTCCCGACCCCTGATCTATCATCACTCACAATCATTATATTACATGTATGCATCTGTATACATGCACCAACCCATCTGCATCCCGCCTTTGGCCTGTTAGTAAGCAGCGGTGGCCGGACCCATGCTCGTACTTATTACTGTCGAGTGAGTTGTCGGTAAGGGCACCCGTGGGTTGTGGTGACTGATGGTGAGACGGTTAGGGGAGGTGTAGTCCCAGGTGTATGGGAAAAATGGCTGGGGAAGGTGACGTGCCGAGTTGGACCGGCGGTAAATGGTGTACTCACAGTTCACAAGAATTACACACAGAGTCCCGTGTAGCAAACAGGGGTCCCTCCCTCTTGCACTCAGTGTTTGTGTCTTTAACTGGTACATACATACATACACACAGCCACATATATCCATAGGCAACATCCAACGATGCTGCCGACACATGTCTGGCTCCAAGGGGAAATCCTCCGATCTTGTCTTCTTCCCGTAGTATGATCCATTGTGCAGAAGCGCAGGTGAAGTTGCGAAGTACAGTAAGCTGAAATACCTTCCTGACGTCACCACGTTAAGTGACCGCACGTGCGTCACTGGTCCTTCCACTCCCTGTACCTATCCGGCGTGAATGCCCACTGGATGATTGCATGGTGATCGGAGGCTTCCCCAGGACACGGACATGGATTGGCAGCATTAGGGTTTTGGTGGACATGGTGAGTATGCAAAACTTCAAACACATCTATTCCTCCAAGCAAAATGTAGTCCTACTGTAACTATTCATGGAGACCACAAAAATGAGGTATGAAAAACTTTTTATTGTCAGTGTTGTCATGGCAACGCCCACAAACAATGATGGGCAATAATCACACAAATATACATAAAAAACAATATTTTAAACAAACAAAAAAAATGTATTATCGGCCGCCCTGTTGTTGGGATGCCACATATTTGGCCAGCTGCACTCCGTGCTGCTTAACTGCTGTGGCCAGTGTGCGCTGTGCCGCTGCCAGTGTGCGTTGTGCTGCTGCCACAGTGCGCTGTGTCGCCAGAATCCTCGAGTGTGAGGCCTGAAGGTCTTCTAATGTTGGTATTTCTATGGAGGGAATGGTACAACTTAAAAAGGCAAATTATATGTAGATATATCATTTAGAGGTACATGTTTGTTGTTTAAACTTACGGTTTGGGTGTTCCTCCTCGTCCGGTATAGACGGGCTGAGGTTCCACCCAAATCCTCTGGCATCACCTTCAGCGGCTAGGGTGAGACAAAACACTTCATAGTACATCACAGCTGGAGAGACTGCTTTATACGTGGAGGACTGGAGAGGCTGGCTGCATAATTATACATGGAGGACTATGGAGGTGTATTCTAATATATGATTGGTTATGTGGGACCCTTTATACTCTTTGTAAAGGAGGCTTTACACGCTATGACATCGCTAATGCGAACTCGTTGGAGTCACGGGATTGGTGACACACATCCGGCCGCATTAGCTGTGCCGTTGCATGTGACACCTATGAGCGATTTGGCATCGTTGCAAAAACATACAAAAATGCTCATCGCTGACATGGGGTTCCATTCTCAAATGTCGTAACTGCAGCAGTAACGAAGTTGTTCCTCGTTCCTCCGACAGCACACATCGTTCCGTGTGACAAGTGTCGAGTACTGATTAGCGGTCACCTGTGAAGGATTCACCGGTGACCGCTAATCCCCCGAGTGACTGAAGTTTCCCCCCCTCTCTCATACTCACCGTTCCTCGATCCCCGGCGCGGCCCTGCACGGCATTCACACTGCTGCGGCGGCTTTTACTATTTTGAAAAAGCCGGCCGCTCATTAAACAATCTCCTATTCCCTGCTTTCCCCGCCCACCGGCGCCTATGATTGGTTGCAGTGAGACACGCCCCCACGCTGAGTGACAGGTGTCACACTGCACCCAATCACAGCAGCCGGTGGGCGTGTCTATACTGTGCAGTAAAATAAATAAATAAATAATTTAAAAAAAACGGCGTGCGGTCCCCCCCAATTTTAATGCCAGCCAGATAAAGCCATACGGCTGAAGGCTGGTATTCTCAGGATGGGGAGCTCCACGTTATGGGGAGCCCCCCACCCTAACAATATCAGTCAGCAGCCGCCCAGAATTGCCGCATACATTATATGCGACAGTTCTGGGGCTGTATCCGGCTCTTCCCGATTTGCCCCGGTGCGTTGGCAAATCGGGGTAATAAGGAGTTATTGGCAGATAGGCTTTATCTGGCTGGCATTAAAATTGGGGGGGACCGCACGCCGTTTTTTTTAAATTATTTATTTATTTATTTTACTGCACAGTATAGACACGCCCACCGGCTGCTGTGATTGGGTGCAGTGTGACACCTGTCACTCAGCGTGGGGGCGTGTCTCACTGCAACCAATCATAGGCGCCGGTGGGCGGGGAAAGCAGGGAATAGGAGATTGTTTAATGAGCGGCCGGCTTTTTCAAAATAGTAAAAGCCGCCGCAGCAGTGTGAATGCCGTGCAGCGCTGCGCCAGAAATCGGGGAACGGTAAGTATGAGAGAGGGGGGGAAACTGACCGACAGACTGTGAGAGAGGGAGATAGACAGACAGAGAGACCGACAGAGAGACAGAGAGAACGACCGACGGACTCAGGGAGATTGACCGACATACACAGAAATAGAAAGAATAGCCGACATCACTAGAAATAAAAACACCAAACGGACACGGACTATAGGTAGATGCATACGTTTTTACTAACGTGTGTGCACATACCCATAGACTTTCATTGTGTCCACGTGTGCGTGCTCCGTGCAGATAACGGACATGCATCCGTGCAAAACGCAAACACATACGGATCACGGACACGCACACACGGACATAATGAAATAACGGACGTGTGACCACAATCATAGATTAACATTGGTGCACGTTTGGCCGTGTCTCCGGTATATACGGAAACGGACCAAACACGCACGTGTTTCACGGACGTGTGAAGGGGGCCTAAGGCAAACCTGCTCCGATGACATGAAGTGAGGAGGGAGAGACTGAAGGTGGCTCCGGCTGGTGCTCCGCCTCTGCTGGTGGATCCTGCTGTGGCTCCTGGTGTGGTGTAGGCTCCAGCTGTGGCTCCAGGTCTGGTGGAGGCTCCAGCTGCGGTTCCGGGTCTGTAGGTGGGTCCTGCTGGGGCTGCGGCTCTGGATAAAATTATACCTTGTAATATTTGCACGTGGGGGTAACTCACAAGAAGTACTGTTGTGGTACTACTCATGTGCTGTGTGTCATGTGGGTGTAATTACTCATGTGGTACTACTCATGTTAAAGAGCCACCATATAATGGGCTAACCAATGTTAACACTAGTGCTGAGCGTACACGGACTGTTATGCTATGTGCGCACGTTGCGTACAGTCACTGCAGAAAATTCCGCAGCGATCAGAAGAGCACATGTGCGCTTTAAATCGCTGCATAAATGTCCGTGGTGAAAGCCGATTCCATGCGCTCTGCCTGCAGCTCCTCCCATAGACAGAGCAGGAGCTGCCGGCAAAGCGCAGGAAAGAAGTGACATGTCACATGTCATGTAACTGCATGTATTTACGCAACGTGCGCACATAGCCTTAACGTCCACATACGCAATGTTTATGCGCTATCCCGGACCCCATTGACTTATATGGCCACTGGATTACGGCGCAGATCGGACTTTTTTATAAATATGTCAGTGATCCGCCAGCCCCAAGATTATTGGACATTCAAACAACTTTCGTTAACACCACTCACCAGGTTGGAGCTGGCTCTGAGAACGGATGCTGGCAATGCGGTTGCTAGACCTGTAACGCAGATCTGATAGCTTCTTCCTTATTTGTGTAGTTGTACGCTGCACCCCAAATTTTCTCAAAAGGCCCCGACTAATCCTCCTCAGCACTGCCTTCTTGTGGAGCACAGGATGGACATGGTGTTCAACACAATCATAATCTCTGCTGTCCACCATTTTAATTAGATATGTGACTTCTGCCTCTCTC
Organism: Anomaloglossus baeobatrachus; assembly: GCF_048569485.1. NCBI lineage: Eukaryota > Metazoa > Chordata > Amphibia > Anura > Aromobatidae > Anomaloglossus > Anomaloglossus baeobatrachus. Next base: position 156,430,089 of record NC_134354.1, on the reverse strand, counting down.
CAAGCTGATGACCGATTTCTGGCTGCCATATTTCAGTAGGCCACAACAACACCATTAGACCCGCCCAACTAAAATCAGCGCCATCCAATAGAATTCTAACGTCGACGCAAAGGACTTGCGAGACGCAATTGCGATCAAGAAGTCCTAACCGGGGACGCAGCTGCGTTCGCTACGTGACCTGAAATCAGCGATTATGGCTACTTTCATGTATTTTTAACACGATATAATAATGTCTGTGATGTCCATTCTGAATTGTCGGCCATTCTGAATTGTCATTCTCTATAGTGGCCACTGATGCGTTGTCATTCTCTGATTGGTGGCCACTGATGCGCTGTGATTGGACGACTGATGCGCTGTGATTGGATGACACTGTCTCTATATAAAAGGGAGCGAATTAGCGATTCCAAATGCATTCATCTGGATTTACCTCTGCGTTCCCATCTGAGTCGCAAGTCTGTACTTTGTGGATCTAAACCATCTACTTATTTTGCAAGGTATGTTTGCGATCTCAAATTGAGATCGTAGTTGCGTTCTTGTATTAATTATATTACTTTTTAAATATTTAATAGTATGATATATTATATATTTGTTGATATTAATTCTATGCAATCATGATTGTGTTCTGCATTGTGCTACGGCTTTTTAGGCTTGCAAGCAAATGGAGGGAGGGCTAGGTTTTGTTGATTGCCATATTCTTCCAATGCTTGGGCATTTCTAATGTGGTTTATGATTTTTGAAATATGTTTTGCCAAGGGCAACCATTGTGTAGTGCCATGCCTTTCAATGCTAGGGCTTTTCTATTGTGGTTTGTGATTTTTCAAAACTGTAACATGTATTCTTTTGGTAACACTGTTCACTTTTCTGTTTTTAGATGTCTTCTAATAGCCATGACTTTATTAGAGACTTGATAGAGATGTATCGCTCCATGCCCTGTTTATGGAAAATAAAGTCAGCAGATTACAGTAACAGATATAAAAAAAGGGACGCCTATCTCAAACTGGTCGACCTGGTAAAGAAATATAACCCAACAGAAAACGTGGATGAGACAGTAGTTAAAAAGAAATTACAGGCCCTCCGCACTGTCTTTAAAAGAGAATTAAATAAGGTGGAGAACTCATCCAAGTCAGGTGCCGGAACTGAGGAACTATATGTTCCAAAGCTCTGGTATTATGACTTGATGAGCTTCACTAGAGATCAAGAGCTTCCTCGGCCACTGGAATCAATGATAGCGGTGGAGGAGGAAGAAGAGGCTGAGGTCCGATCACACTCTCCTGTCCGTGATGTAAGTACCTTTTTTTTTATTACCTTTAATTACCATTTAAACTTTGTATTTTGCATACTGTTGAATGACATTTCTTATCCTGTATTAGTTCCCTCACGTGTACCCATGTGCCTGCTGGTTGAGATATCCAATTCAAAAACACAATACTGTATTTGGGTGTTGCTGTAAGTTTTAAAATTATTTTCTGGGTTTGCTTTAATATAATATTTGTCTTCTTCGTGCAGGACCACTTTCAAGCTGCGGACACACCAACAGGTGCGAATGATGCTATGAATGATGCTGAAGAACAACACAGTCAAGCTGTGCGACAGTGCGCATCCCGTAAAAGAAAATCCACCTCGTCTTCCAGCTCTAATTCGGCCAAACTTATCGATCTGGCCAACATTATTTTAAATCAAGGAAAAAATAACGCCAAGTGTGGTTTTACACAATTAGCTGATGAACGACTACAGCAGCTCGACCCAATACAAAGAAGGCATGCCGAAAGAGTAATGTTAGAGGCTCTAAATCAAGCAGCAGAGGGGAAACTGACAGACAAATCAACCGTGTTAGACCCGACTCAATTGTCATACCCTTCATGGAATGCCACTCAAGAACATATACAAAGCACACCAAGGAGGATTAACCCACATTATCCCATGGGTCAATCGCAATCGACCCAACATTTTCCGATACCTGGTGAACGATTTTCCTTTTCGGACTCTTATTATCAAGATTTGTAGTTTTTTGTGGTTTTTTTCAAATGGTTTAATATGTTGTGTTTGTTTGCTTGTTTCCTTATTTGTTTAATTTTAATAAACATGTTTTTTGATTTAAAAATTGTTGCTGCCTTTAATGCATACAGCTAGTAGCTGCCCTAATAAGGCTGGGTAATGTGCTGGGTTGAGGTCAGGTCAGTGAAGGGGTGGGATTCTGCTAGGGGAAGATATGGGTAGATTGACTGAAAAATTGGAAAGTTATGTGTGTTGAAAAAATGAGAGGGGGTTTATTTCAGAAAGATAGGCACTAGAAATACACACACATATGGCTTGAACACTGGCAAAAAGTATAACATTTCCAATAATGTCACTCTGATATGCATCATTATACTAACTATAGTCAGGGCAATGGACAATGCGCATGAGTAATACCACATTAGTAGTAACAGCATACAGTGCACACATGAGACATAGCACATGAGTACTACCACATGAGAAGTACTGCCATACAGTGCACACATGAGACATTGCACATGACTAGGACCACACGAGTAGTATCACCATACAGGCCACAGGGCCTACACACTACAAGATGCACAAAGCTGGCTCACAGGTCAAGCACAAGTGATACAAAAGTCCTGAGGAAGCAAGACCAGTACCATAACTGTTAACTTTCACGGTGGCCAGCACCCGTGAGTGGTTTACAGAGACTGTTAAAACCCGGCCAATAAGAATCTCAAATCAAGGGTTTAAAAATAAATACACATAAACACCTAGGGACCACATCTTTATTACTTCCTCTCACCTATGAAACTATGCTGATCTTCTGTCTTCTTCATGCTGATGCTGCCCGTGCTGTCATAACACGTCAACGCTGCCTTAGTAACCTAACGAGCGGGTTACTATAGCAACGGCGATTAATGAACCAGGAAATCAGAAATTCAAATGAAGTTCTCGTACCGGAGCCTGCTCTGATCCGGAGTCGCTGGGTGGTGGCTCGAGCGTCTACGGACCCAGGGGGCCCGGTGGTCCACTCCGATCTGAAAGGGGGCTGGCACTTTAGGGGACGTAAGTGTACAGCCAGAGTCGTGTTTTTAACTTCGTGACACCACCCACGCCGCACCAGGACACACACACCAACTGCACATATACACACATAGCAGACACACATGGATACACCGAGCACATACATACATAGCGCACACATAGCATAGCGGGGAGAAGGCCATATCTGGAGAATTGGTATTCGGAGTAGACAGGGTAGAAGGTGGCGAAGGCCCATCTGTGCAATAATCATGCTGGCTAATCAGCAGCTTGATATGTCACACCTGTGAGGTGGGTGGATTATCTTGACAAAGGAAAAGTGCTCACTAACAGAGTTAAGCGGGCTTTACACGCTGCGACATCGCTAATGCGGAGTCGTTGGGGTCACGGAATTTGGGACGCACATCCGGCCGCATTAGCGATGCCGTTGCGTGTGACAACGATAAGCGATTTTGCATCGTTGCCAAAACGGGCAAAATCGCTAATCGGCGACACGGGGGTCCATTCTCAAAAATCGTTACTGCAGCAGTAACGAGGTTGTTCCTCGTTCCTGCGGCAGCACACATCGCTGCGTGTGACGCCGCAGGAACGAGGAAGCTCCCCGTACCTGCCTCCCGGCTGCTATGCAGAAGGAAGGAGGTGGGCGGGATGTTACGTCCCGCTCTTCTCCGCCCCTCCGCTGCTATTGGGCGGTGGTTCAGTGACGTTTCAGTGATGTCCCTGTGACGCTGCACGGACCGCCCCCTTAGAAAGGAGGCGGTTCGCCGGTCACAGCGACGTCGCCGGACAGGTAAGTATGTGTGACGGCTGTTGTGCGACACAGGCAGCGATTTGCCCGTGTTGCACAACAGATGGGGGCGGGTACTCACACTAGCGATATCGGGACCGATATCGCAGTGTGTAAAGTAGCCTTTAGACAAATGTATGAGCAATATTTGAGAGAAAAACACCTTTTGCATACATAGAAAAAGCCTTCAAACTTTGAGTTCAGCTCATTAAAAATGGAAGCAAAAACAGTGTTGCATTTATATTTTTGTTCAGTGTATCTATATATGTACTGTATCTACTGTATCTATCTAGCTAGCTAAAGATAGATAGATGAATATAGGACACCAGGACACACACACCAACTGCACATATACACACATAGCAGACACACATGGATACACCGAGCACATACATACATAGCGCACACATAGCATAGCGGGGAGAAGGCCATATCTGGAGAATTGGTATTCGGAGTAGACAGGGTAGAAGGTGGCGATGGGGTAGAATGTGGAGATGGGGTTGCAGCAGGATATGGTGTAGGAAAAGGAGAGGGTGCCTCAGCAGGAGATGGTGCAGCAGGTGGAGGTGGGGGATCCCCAGGAGATGGCGTACCTGGAGAAGGTGGAGCAGGTTGCGGTGGTGGTACATAGGAGAAAACTTCTATTGAGCGGATAACTCCAGGCCTCCATGGCTTAAGCCTGCTGTACAACATACAATTCCACATACGATTTCGTACTGTACTGCGGTATGAGCTGTACTGAGGTATGCTGTCGTTCAATGTTCCCGGGGTGTCACACACTGCGATGTGTGCAGACTCGGGAACATTGATCAACCCGACGTTCAATTTTTAGCTTTTCAACGATGTGCAAGCGAGGAACGGTTTCACGTTTAATCGCAATCGCACATAGCTGTCACACCATACAACAACACTAACGACGACGAATGTGCGTCACTTGTGACGTGACCCCGCAGACACATCGTTAGATTTGTTTGTGCGGGTAAACCCCTTTTTCTGAAGTATGTTTTACAAACCTTTTCTCATGGGGTACCAGACACATGGTGACCCCTTGCCTCAAAGTATGCTGCATTCATTGAAAAAACTAGGCACAAAAAGCAATGCCCAATCAGCAAAATTCTTTGATTTAATTTAAATAGAAGATAGGCTTGTGCACAAGGCTTCTACTGTCACTCTGATATGCACTGAGATAACAAGGATAGTCAATGGTCAATCCTACAAACGCGATTACACAGCATGTTTTTTGGCAAAGAGGGTGTTGAGGAAATCCTAATATATGCAAAGCGAAAAAAATCCCATTATACCACAGGAGCATTGAATTAGCACCAAAGGTATCAGAAATGTACGTATAATCAAGTTTGCATATCAGACTGTTCCAAGGGTAATTAGCTCTTTTTTGCCACCTTCTCCCTCTGATATGCAAACTGTATTTCAAATGTGATTATTTTCTTTTGAATATATTAGCATTTGATCTACACTGTGCATTGCAATGAATAACTTACAGGCCTCCATGACCCTATTCCACCACAGCGGGACCATTAGTTCTCTAAATTTTTTTTTATTTGCTCACAGCAGCCTGGGCTCCTATACAGCATGTTAAAATGATGTATATAACAGCTCTGTGATGTTGATGGCCACAACTTATTTTCAGCCCAAAAAAGTGGTGACAGGTTCCCTTTTAAGGAAACCATAAGTTTAACCATACAGTGGTACCTCGCTAATCGAGTAACCCACTTAACGAGAATTTCGCTTAACAAGCAAATCTTTCTGTAAATTTTTAACCCGCTTTACGAGAAATCTTTGCTGTACGAGCAAAATTCTCACCGCACACACTTCCGGTTCTGTACATCCACCACACTCTGACCCGCACTTGCAGTCCACACAAACACACACATGTACGCGCAAACACACACGGACGCACACACATACAGTATTAAGCTCACCTTACCTTCCGTTGCACCGCCGGCATCATGGTTCTTGTATTTCCCGGGTACATCGCGACGTCCTCACGGCGAACTACAAGACCCAGGAGGCATGCGACGGAACGGAAGGTAAGGTGAGCATATAATATGTGCATGTGCATGCGTGTTTGTGTGAGTTTGTGTGTGTTTGTGTGTGTTTCTGTGTGGTTGTGCATGTGTGGAATGACAGAATAGGGGATCAGGATGGGACATTTTAGAAGTTGTGGAACGGATCGTCAGCATTGCAATGATTTCCTATGAGGAATCTTGCTTTGCTGAACGAGTACCTAGATTAACAAGCACAGTCCCAGAACGGATTGTTCTCGTTAAGCAAGGTTCCACTGTATAGTGTACTTGAAAACGTGAAAAAACAAAAAAAACGAGTTGAAAATCTTTAAAATAAAGGGTGATACTACCATTTTTTTTGTTAGAGGGATATTATATTTACCATGTTCACTAAACGGTAAGGCTAGTTTCACACACTGCGTTTTTTTAACGCTGTGTTTTTGTGCGTTTTTTGCACCAAAAACCACACTAAAACGCACCCGCGTCTAAAAAACCCGGCAAAAAACGCACGCATTTTGCGGCGTTTTGTTGCGTTTTTGCTCACTGCGTCTTTACGCGTTTTTTATCAGTGAACAAAAAAAAAGGTCTGATGTCATTTCCTTCTTCAATGTGTTCTTCATTCTCCAATAGTGTATGCAGAAGAGCAGACAGATGCAGAACTACAAGGCTCAGCATACTCCATCCAATAGTGTATGCAGAAGAGCAGACAGCAGATGCAGAACTACAAGGCTCAGCATGCTCCATCCAGGACTGTATGCTTCAGGGAGAGCAGACCTACAAGGCTCAGCATCCTCCATCCAATAGTGTATGCAGGAGAGCAGACAGCAGCTGTCGAACTACAAGGCTCAGCATCCTCCTTCCAGGACTGTATGCAGGATTTCTTTGCCCCCCACAAAAAAAAAAAATGACGTGGGCTTCGCACAATTTTTGAGTCCAGCCGGGTACAACTAGGCAGCTGGGGATTGGAATTCATAGTGCAGGTTGCCCATGCTTTCTGGGCACCCCCGCTGTGAATTCCAGTCCGCAGCCACCCCAGAAAATGGCGCTTTCATAGAAGCGCCATCTTCTGGCGCTGTATCCAACTCTTCCAGCTGCCCTGATGCCGGGTGGCTCGCTGGGTAATAATGGGGTTAGGGCTAGCTGTATAGCTGGCCCTAAGCCCGAAATTCATGGTGTCACGCCAATATTACACATGGCCACCATGAATTTCTAGTAATGATAAAAAAAAAAAAAAACACAACACACCGAAAAATATTTTTATTAGAAATAAAACACAACACAATTAGTGACTCCATCTTTATTTAAATAAAGAACCCCCCCTCCGCAGTAATCCTGGGTCAAGTGTCCCGCGCTGTCCAATCCGGATCCAATATCATCTGATCGGTTTGCTGGAAGGCAAAGCGATCAGATGATGTGTCAGGTTCTAGGGGCTGAAGCACATCACACATCAGCTGATTGTATAAAAGCCGGTTATACAATCAGCTGATGCATCGGTGTCAAAAAAATAAAATACTCACTTATGTGCTGATTACCGGCAGATCCTAGAGCGATGGGAAGGGAGTTACCGGCAGCTCCAGGAGCAATGGGGAGGGAGTTTGATCCCGTCCGATCGCTGCAGCAGCTGCCGGTAATCAGGGATGAAGTCTCCTGACGCATCCGCTGATAACCGGCTGGGCGCCGGCGTCAGCCAGAGACTTACGATCATCTGATGCGTCAGGTGACTGCATCAGTTGATCCATCGCCAGGTCCTGCATCCTGCAGGCATATGTACCCGGGGAGACTGCCCACACCCGGAGTGGCGGTACCAGTAGGAGGATCTGGGAACGTGCATGGCACCAGGAGTCTGCAGACAGGTGAGTATAACTTTTTTTTTTTTCTACTGTTCACTTTTGTTTTCGCAGCCGCCTTCACCAACCGCCCAAACATGGCACCGCACGGCAGCATACATGCACAGAACGGGAGGTGTAAGCGGCGGTGACGGTACCGGGAGGATTCACGCTTCTGCGTTTACTGACAGAAGGAATCCTCTTCCTGTACACGTCACTTTACTACCCACCTCCTGCGTTTATAGCTGCGTTTTTGGTCTTAGAAACGCACCAAAACGCACCAAAACGCAGCTATTTGTGTTTCTCATTGCGTCTTTCAACATCCCATTGCACTTAATGGATGAAAAGCGCAGTGAAAAACACGGGAATAATTGACATGCACCTCAAAAACGCAGCTGAAAAAAAAAAAAGCTGTGTGCAGACAGCAAAAATGAAAACTCATAGACTTTGCTGGGGAAGCTCAGATGCCCATGAGATGCTCATGTTCTGCCTCACAAGAATAAGCTTTTTTAATCATCATTCTGATGAGATAATGCACCTCAACAGGCCCCCAGGGAGAACAGCGCCTCCTGGCCGCCATGTTCCCACCTCTAAACAGAACAGAAAATCAACACCGCCCATCAGACTTCAAAAACGACTGGAAAAACGTCATGACGTGTGTCGCACGAGCGCCCACAAACGGCATAAACCGCGTCGCAGCAGTGATCCCGCTAGCGGTTTGTATATAACAGCCCTGAGTACTCTACTGCGATCTGCTATCCAGAACCTTATCGCTGGAAGCAGAGAAAGTCACCGCCCAGTCATAACGTACTTACGATTACCAATAGGAGCGGAGGGGGCGCGGTGAAGGCAACGTAGATGCACGCCTATATGTTGTTAATCGTACAATGTGACAGGTCTCAGTGACCAACGATGAGTTGTTTATGGATCTCAGGATCGTTGTTGCGTTGTTGTAAGGTTTGACTGTGTGACATCTCACCAGCGACCTCTTTAACAACTTACCAGCGATCCCTATAAGTTGAGTTGTTGGTTGTGATCGCTGGTAAGTTGTTTAGTGTGACTGGACCTTAATTCTCAGCCCTCTGGGCACTATACTGTTCTTAATATAGTGCTCCAGGGACTGCACTTCCCACCAGCTTTTGGCGTTGTCAATGTAAGCTGTTTTTAAATCTGAAAAAACAGTTCTAAGGTTTCTTTTTGTTGAGTCTGAAATCTCGAGGTTTTTATCAGAAAAAACCTCCTCAGCGTCGCTGAACCAATAGTTGCTATTGGGAGCCCCTGAGAGGAAGCCAGCCATATCAATTAACAACCAAACAAATAAATACTAGGAGTGTACATACAGAGGAACCAAAAAAAAACTCCTAAAATCAATATTTATTAAAGTCAAATATTAAAAATGCTCAAAAATACAGAGCATAATAACTCCTATATTATCACAAGTAGTCAACTAGTCACGTGAAGTGTGTGGGAGGACGAGAAATGTACAGACCAGCTAGTGAGGGAAGGGGCTCTAGTTGTCTAAACGTTTATAGGTGAGCCCTAGGTAGCATGGCTCCAATATTTCTAAGAATGAAGAAATGAATAGCCTATTGTTGTTAGGGATATAACAGGGATAATCTCTCCCTCCCTTATAGCTACCTACCAGCGGAGGTGCACCTTAAAGTGTTGGGTACCCCCCGCTCCTCGTCGGCTTTCCCTAAGCTGTCCCTTTGACCCGCAAGTCGCAAAAGACCCACCACCAAGGAATAGTGCCAAGTAGTCAATAGGTCATTGTCAAATTGGTTACCTTTAAAATTTGGCAACCATAATACAACCCATCCTTAAATAAGGAAAGGAAAAGGCAAAACACACTACTATATAGTATATTTTTGCCTCAAAAAATGGGAATCCATACACGATTATTATCAAATGCTCTTAATGCAGTAATAGCCAATTTTCATTGTACATATATATATTCATGCACAGTAAACGAAGATGATGTTAAAGATACCAATGCACCGATGATGCACAAATATAACAAAGTGTAATCCCAGCAGGGAACTTATCTGCTGAGGTCACTGGTGACAATCCAACAACCTGACGCGTTTCCCCCCTAAAAATTTTTATTCTAGGGGTTCATCAGGGGAAGAAGAACCAAGGATTAATCACATCCAATTGCATCAACTTCATCAGTTTTTGTATCTAGACAAGAAAGAGATCGATTTCCCAAAAATTAGGGCACAAAGTAACATCCACAAAAAATAATAATAAATAAACATACATTCTCATTAGGATACTGAATAAAGAATCATCAGTATAAATACCTTGATGAATTTGGCTTTCTAAATATGAACAGACCAACCTCAATAGCCATAAATGAAGGGCAAGTCGTCTGGCAGATATTCCCAGTTCAAGCTCTAGGTACAATGACCACGGTGTTCTGAGACACAAAGCAGACAGCCATCCCTATAGTGTCTATTTATGTGTGCAGGCTAGCTACCACTAAAAAGGTACTTCCTGTCCTCGTGGCAGAGAACCGGAAATGGCCGCTATGCAGGGAATACGTATTACCAAAAAACCACATGGCCAAACCGGAAGTGGAACCAGAATAGTAAAAACGTCACTTCCGCTCCCGCGCATAGGAGTATAAACGATCCGATGCCCGTATCCTCGCGGTAAATACCGCTAACCGTACCTATAATAGGCGTACCGCGCGCTACACCGGAAGTGACATCGGCAGTATTAGTCGTCACTTCCGCTACTGCGCAGAGAAACATAGATCACGCCGGAAGCGGCATCAGAGTAATCAGATGCCACTTCCGCTCCTGCGCGAGTGGGCATCAGCCAGACCGGAAGTGACATCGGAGCTACCAGACGTCACTTCCGCTCCTGCGCAAAACAGTAGCAGACCGATCCCATTATTTATGCGGTAAATACCGCTAAACAAACCATAGTATGCAGAACCGGAAATAGCAAAAACGGGCCACCAAAACAGCCCGCTCGCGAACGCAGCGACTCCAACATGGCTAGTAGACCCAGAACCGTCCATAGGTGAACACAATAATGTGAAACAGTTGCCATAACTTCTAGATAACAATAAAAGCATAAATAAAGGCATGTCTCGTACTACCATAGGAATAAAGAGAAAGGAAATGGGGCTTAATGAAAGGAAAAATACTAATAATAATGACAAAAGCCAATATGATGACATGATCGCCAAAAATATTAAAAAGGTAATATAATCAAATAGAGAATGCATGTTGGCTAAACCTGACTACAAGAAGCTTCAGGGATCACACTTTCAGCATGATCACTGAAATTTCCGAGTGTAACTCTGGCAGCAGCATTGTACTGCAATGATAAAGCATTGCAGTCCAATGCAGCTACGATCAGAGCTGTGAAAAGTAATGATGCATATAGGGACTAAGTAAAAAAGTTAAGAAAAAGTAAAAAAAGTAAAAATTGAAATTAAAAATAAGAAAATACAGAACAAAAAATAAAAATAAATTATTCCAAAAAATACTTGTATGTTTGTAAAAAATAAACAAAATAGTATACATATTTAATATCACCACGTCCGTATCAACTTGATCTATAAAACAAAACTGGCACATTAATTAATCCTTTCAGTGAACAACGGAAATATATATATATATATACAGTTAGGTCCAGAAATATTTGGACAGTGACACAATTTTCGCGAGTTGGGCTCTGCATGCCACCACATTGGATTTGAAATGAAACCTCTACAACAGAATTCAAGTGCAGATTGTAACGTTTAATTTGAAGGTTTGAACAAAAATATCTGATAGAAATTGTAGGAATTGTACACATTTCTTTACAAACACTCCACATTTTAGGAGGTCAAAAGTAATTGGACAAATAAACCAAACCCAAACAAAATATTTTTATTTTCAATATTTTGTTGCGAATCCTTTGGAGGCAATCACTGCCTTAAGTCTGGAACCCATGGACATCACCAAACGCTGGGTTTCCTCCTTCTTAATGCTTTGCCAGGCCTTTACAGCCGCAGCCTTCAGGTCTTGCTTGTTTGTGGGTCTTTCCATCTTAAGTCTGGATTTGAGCAAGTGAAATGCATGCTCAATTGGGTTAAGATCTGGTGATTGACTTGGCCATTACAGAATGTTCCACTTTTTTGCACTCATGAACTCCTAGGTAGCTTTGGCTGTATGCTTGGGGTCATTGTCCATCTGTACTATGAAGCGCCGTCCGATCAACTTTGCGGCATTTGGCTGAATCTGGGTTGAAAGTATATCCCGGTACACTTCAGAATTCATCCAGGTACTCTTGTCTGCTGTTATGTCATCAATAAACACAAGTGACCCAGTGCCATTGAAAGCCATGCATGCCCATGCCATCACGTTGCCTCCACCATGTTTTACAGAGGATGTGGTGTGCCTTGAATCATGTGCCGTTCCCTTTCTTCTCCAAACTTTTTTCTTCCCATCATTCTGGTACAGGTTGATCTTTGTCTCATCTGTCCATAGAATACTTTTCCAGAACTGAGCTGGCTTCATGAGGTGTTTTTCAGCAAATTTAACTCTGGCCTGTCTATTTTTGGAATTGATGAATGGTTTGCATCTAGATGTGAACCCTTTGTATTTACTTTCATGGAGTCTTCTCTTTACTGTTGACTTAGAGACAGATACACCTACTTCACTGAGAGTGTTCTGGACTTCAATGAGGTTAATAGATTGTCCAAGGACAAAAGTAAGCGCTAGATCCAAAAATTCACTTAAAATTCTGCAGCTGGTTTATAGGCAAAAAACACCCCAAAATTGCCTGGATACAAACAAATAATAAATTAGAGATTTTTCGTGAATAGAAAAAGCTCACCAACCAGCGCTGAATAATAAGATTATTTGATATTTTGATATTTTATTAGTCAGCAGTATGAAAATAACAATGAAGAATAGTACTACTACATAAGACAAAACACAAAAAAACAAAATAGATATACAGACAAGAGGAAGTATAAAAACTGTACTATCGTGGGGCCCCGGCCGGTGGCACCACGAATATTAATAAGTGTTAGTAAAACTAAAGGTCCGACCAAGAAAAACAACTTTCTCAGGAATAATCAAAAATGAGTAGGTGATTGTTACAAGAGTTTTTTACCCAAGGGGGGTACCACGTTCATGCTAGCCCATATGTGAGGGCAAGGGTTCCTTCTAGCGAGTGCTAATGCACAGATGAATCCTTCAAAATCGATTAAATTGCGCTGACATCCACGCTGCAAGTTTTCACGGTCCCTAAATGAGATTAAATATGCCGCGCTTCTACCAAAGGCTCTAACAGGCAGAGGGATCAGTGCACCAGGGACTCGTTACAAGTCCCGGTGTATATTACCTGACACCCGCGCTGGCAATGGGAGCTCTGTGAAGTATGGTCCTTGCGTGGAGCGATTCTCTCTCCCAGCTGGAGAGGAGGGAATAATGCCGGGTTGAGATTTGCGAAAATCCTTAGATCCAAGCAGGATACTAGTTGAGAGTTACTGAAGCAAAATTGCACCATCCCAGGGCGTAGATTCCTCCGTGCACCTTGCTTAGACGTTCAGTTGCCAGTAAATCGGCAGAGTCCGTAGTCGATAGAAACAGGCAGACAATTACGTCCACTTCACAATATTAAACTGAGCTAGATCCGACGCGCGTTTCGGGGGCGTCACCAGTCCCCCTTCCTCAAGGATAGCTCAGTCATTCCATTAAAGCCTATTTATAGAAAAAAAGGCAATAAAAAGGCAATAAAAAGTTGCGGATTCCCACAGAAGAATTCATATATAAGTCATATTACAAAGCATATTTGGTGCAGTCAATCTATTAAAACCTATTTATAGCACAAATAAGAAGACTGCAAGTTCCAACAAAAAAATAAAAAAATAATAAAATGAGCAAAACACATACAACCAAACATGTATTACACATGCTACATAATATATTTAGTGCAGAGATTTTTTTAAAAGGAAAATTCTTCCAGATGGATTTTTTATTAATATATAATTAAGGAGTTCCAAACTGAACTGTGACCATCCAAAATTCATAAGGCATTTTTATAAAGTGTATATAATAATGTATGGATGTTATAAATAACTAATTTAAAAAAAAAATTCAGAAAAGCATACAAAAATATATATGTGTCTGGTTATCTGATATAAAATATATAGTTATAAAAATATAAAAAATAAATATATATAAAATTTTTTTATATAAAAAATGACCCCAGTCATAGTGAACCATCTACATCCTTGAGACGGAGGTCCAGTGTAACAGGAGAAGGTAGCGGTTTAACTAATAGAAGAACCAGACAAACACGACTACAACCCCAAAAAAATGGAAGGATAAGTGGGGGTACTGTAAATCCCCCCAAAATAGCACGTACTATTACCACTCTGGATTTTTTCAGGGTGGGAAAAAGAAACGCAAGAGGGGATGTAGGGGCGGGGCACTCACCAAAAAGAAAATAAATATTTAATCAACAGATAATCTACAAAAATTTTTTAACCTTAGCCATTATCAGTTAAAAACTAATGAGACTTCCCTACTCCAAAAAGGTTTAAAATTTGCGCCATCCACAAACTTTAATAAGTTTCAGGCTTTTATAGGCGTCAAACAGTTCATGAGGAAACTAGCCCTAAAAAAATACTTTATGAAAAATCCTGTAGTGAGGCAAGCAGAGATGAATGTAGGTGTGTTACCTGTTGTAACAGTACAAAACACCAATCTAAAGAATAAATCTAGTTTTCACCCATTAAGCGAATACTCTGATTCTTTTTTCACTTTTCAGAAATGTGTGGTGAATGACATTAGAGTCCTAAAAAAACCCAATAAGTATCAGACTAAGACTAATTTAACGAAGAAAGAAAAACTTGCGATCAAACATTTGCAAGAGAATGAAAAAATTGTAATACGACCTGCTGATAAGGGTGGGGGTATAGTCCTGATGGACTCGACAGATTATGAGAAAGAATCAGCTCGACTTTTGGGTGAAAAAACCACTTATGAAATTTTGACCTCTGACCCCACCAATAGGTTTAAGGATGAGTTAAATTCCTTGGTAAGGAAAGGTCTTGAAAAGGGAATTTTAAATAAAGATGAAGCCCTATATATAGGAAACCAAACCCCTAGGGTAGCTGTATTTTACCATATACCCAAAATCCATAAGTCGCTTGTTAATCCTCCAGGGCGCCCCATTATTTCAGGGATTAGCTGTTTAACAGCCAATCTGTCTAAATATATAGATGTTCACCTCCAAAAATGTGTTCCACTTTTACCTGCCTACTTGAAAGATAGTACACAGGTACTACAATTACTACAGGAACTTAAATGGGAGAGTAACTTTATTCTTGGTTCTATTGATGTTACTTCTCTGTATACTGTCATTGAACACCAAAAAGGATGTGAAGCCTCAAAATATTTCCTGACTAAATCGGGCCTGTACCCCCAACAACAAATTGATTTTTTGGGGGATTGTATTCACTTTATATTGAACCATAACTACTTTCGTAATGGGGTCCAATACTTTCTTCAGCGATGGGGCACCGCTATGGGGACCAGGTTCGCCCCGAGTTACGCAAACCTGTACATGGGTCGATGGGAGGAGCTTACCATCTATTCGGGTGGCGTCATTCGGAAGAACCTGGTCCTCTGGCGTCGCTTCATTGATGACATACTATTTATTTGGTCAGGTGATGAACCTTCCCTTGTCGAGTTTTTGGAAGGTTTAAATACAAATGAATTCCATTTAAAATTCACCTATACATTTAGTACCAAAATGATTAATTTTTTGGATTTGAATATTTTTGTTCAAAATGACAAAATCGAAACTAAAACTTTCCATAAATCAACGGATACCAATAGTTATATTTCTTTAACCAGCTGCCATTTACCCAGCTGGCTCCTTAATGTGCCAAAAAGCCAATACATTAGGGCCTATAGGAATTGCAGTAGGTTGAAGGACTTTGAAATGGAGGCTGCTCTATTAACTAGTAAATTTGTGGAAAAGGGATATGAGGAGAAGTTTTTGGAGGGTGCATATCTACAAACTAAATCAATTATAAGAACAGATTTACTTCAGGATAAGCCTGTTGTTTGTATGCCTCAGGAAAAAGACGAGTTAAATATACCAATAATTTTACAATATACAGCACAAACAAAGGTTATAAAAAATATTGTTAGAAAGTATTGGAACCTCCTTAAGGAGGATAAAATAATTGGCGATTTGTTGCCTCCTTTTCCAAAGTTTGTTTTCAGAAAAGCCAATAATCTGGGCAATTTGGTGGCACCAACCATACAAAAAGGAAAAAAGAAAAAATCCGTTAGATGTGGAGGTATATGCAATCTGAAAGGCTACTTCCCATGCAAAAAATGTACTGTGTGTAGGAACATAAAAAATACCACACGAAAAACTTTTTTGAAAGGACAGGAGGAGATTTTTATTAATGATTTGATTACCTGTCATACCAAAGGTGTCATCTATTGCATTCAGTGCCCCTGTCAAAAGAGATATGTAGGTAGAACAATCAGACCCCTATGTAGAAGAGTGGGTAAACATATTAGAAATATTAGGAATAAATGCATTAAACACCCATTATCCAAGCATTATTTGTTGAAACATGGGGGTTCTTTTAAAGGTTCTCAAGTTTGGGGCATACAAAAGGTAACAAAAGATTGGAGGGGAGGTGATTATATTAGGAAAATGTCAAGGGCTGAGAGTCAATGGATTTTTGAATTGAACACATTAAGACCTAATGGACTCAACAATGACATTGAACTCTTTGCCTTTGACTGAATAAGTTGGTTGTACATGTATGTTTCCCCCCCTTCATTATCTATGCAGACATATCTATGCCTGTGCACTCCTTCCCCCCCTCCTTTCCTTCATTTATTAAATAAATAAAAAATTGCCCTTCCCTATATCCATTATTTTTTATATTATTTTTTATATACAAATTTTAAAATGAAAGAAAAAGATTTTTTCTAGTTTTTTATCTTAAAAAAGATTATTGTGTATGTATAGATGATATAATAAAAATAAAAACAAAAATGTAAATAAAGACACAAATAAAATATAAGTAAGACGCTTCCCTGTTAAATAAGGGAATTTTCTAGTCAAAAAATTTTTTATAAAAAATTTTTTTATATAAAAATTTTTTATATATATTTATTTTTTATATTTTTATAACTATATATTTTATATCAGATAACCAGACACATATATATTTTTGTATGTTTTTCTGAAAAAATTTTTTAAATTAGTTATTTATAACATCCATACATTATTATATACACTTTATAAAAATGCCTTATGAATTTTGGATGGTCACAGTTCAGTTTGGAACTCCTTAATTATATATTAATAAAAAATCCATCTGGAAGAATTTTCCTTTTAAAAAAATCTCTGCACTAAATATATTATGTAGCATGTGTAATACATGTTTGGTTGTATGTGTTTTGCTCATTTTATTATTTTTTATTTTTTTGTTGGAACTTGCAGTCTTCTTATTTGTGCTATAAATAGGTTTTAATAGATTGACTGCACCAAATATGCTTTGTAATATGACTTATATATGAATTCTTCTGTGGGAATCCGCAGCTTTTTATTGCCTTTTTATTGCCTTTTTTTCTATAAATAGGCTTTAATGGAATGACTGAGCTATCCTTGAGGAAGGAGGACTGGTGACGCCCCCGAAACGCGCGTCGGATCTAGCTCAGTTTAATATTGTGAAGTGGACGTAATTGTCTGCCTGTTTCTATCGACTACGGACTCTGCCGATTTACTGGCAACTGAACGTCTAAGCAAGGTGCACGGAGGAATCTACGCCCTGGGATGGTGCAATTTTGCTTCAGTAACTCTCAACTAGTATCCTGCTTGGATCTAAGGATTTTCGCAAATCTCAACCCGGCATTATTCCCTCCTCTCCAGCTGGGAGAGAGAATCGCTCCACGCAAGGACCATACTTCACAGAGCTCCCATTGCCAGCGCGGGTGTCAGGTAATATACACCGGGACTTGTAACGAGTCCCTGGTGCACTGATCCCTCTGCCTGTTAGAGCCTTTGGTAGAAGCGCGGCATATTTAATCTCATTTAGGGACCGTGAAAACTTGCAGCGTGGATGTCAGTGCAATTTAATCGATTTTGAAGGATTCATCTGTGCATTAGCACTCGCTAGAAGGAACCCTTGCCCTCACATATGGGCTAGCATGAACGTGGTACCCCCCTTGGGTAAAAAACTCTTGTAACAATCACCTACTCATTTTTGATTATTCCTGAGAAAGTTGTTTTTCTTGGTCGGACCTTTAGTTTTACTAACACTTATTAATATTCGTGGTGCCACCGGCCGGGGCCCCACGATAGTACAGTTTTTATACCGCCTCTTGTCTGTATATCTATTTTGTTTTTTTGTGTTTTGTCTTATGTAGTAGTACTATTCTTCATTGTTATTTTCATACTGCTGACTAATAAAATATCAAAATATCAAATAATCTTATTATTCAGCGCTGGTTGGTGAGCTTTTTCTATTCACGAAAAATCTCTAATTTATTATTTGTTCTGGACTTCAGTTGATGTTGTGAACGGGTTCTTCCACCACTGTTGTCATCCGTGGACGCCCAGGCCTTTTTGAGTTCCCAAGCTCACCAGTCAATTCCTTTTTTCTCAGAATGTACCCGACTGTTGATTTTGCTACTCCAAGCATGTCTGCTATCTCTCTGGTGGATTTTTTCTTTTTTTTCAGCCTCAGGATGTTCTGCTTCACCTCAATTGAGAGTTCCTTAGACCGCATGTTGTCTGGTCACAGCAACAGCTTCCAAATGCAAAACCACACACCTGTAATCAACCCCAGACCTTTTAACTACTTCATTGATTACAGGTTAACAAGGGAGATGCCTTCAGAGTTAATTGCAGCCCTTAGAGTCCCTTATCCAATTACTTTTGACCTCCTAAAATGTGGAGTGTTTGTAAAGAAATGTGTACAATTCCTACAATTTCTATCAGATATTTTTGTTCAAACCTTCAAATTAAATGTTACAATCTGCACTTGAATTCTGTTGTAGAGGTTTCATTTCAAATCCAATGTGGTGGCATTCAGAGCCCAACTCGCGAAAATTGTGTCACTGTCCAAATATTTCTGGACCTAACTGTATATATATATATATATATATATATATATATATATATATATATATATATACGCAGCACAAAAGCTGTATTTAAAAAGTCATATATAATTAGAAATGGCACCACTGAAAAGGCCATCTTGTCCTGCAAAAAACCAGCTCCCATAGTTTTGCATGAGCAAAGAAAATAAAAAAGTTATAGCTCCCAGAATACAGGAATGCAAAAACTGTTTTTTTCTTATAAAATATTTTTTATGGTGTAAAAGCAGCAAAACATTAAAAACTATATAAATGTGAGATCACTGTCATTTTACTGACAAAAGAGGAAAGCTTTCTTATCACTTTTGTGACATGGTGATAGATGTAAAAAAAAACAAACAACATTTCCTGAATTGCTTTTTCTTTTTGATTCTGCCTCATAAAAGGTTGAATGGAAAGTGTTCAAAACACATTATGTGGCGCAAAATCGTACCAGCAAAAACTCCAACTTATCCAGCAAAAAACAAGCTCTTACATGACGAGATTGGCAGAAAAATAAAAATACTATAGCTTTCAAAATTGATGATGCAAAAATTTCTTATTTTGTAAAAAATTGTTTTAAGTGTGATAACAGCCAAGCCTAAAAAACCTATAGAAATCAGCTATGCAGCATGGTGAACGGAGTAAAAAATAAATAAATAAAGCCAATTCTTTAACTGATATATATTTGTTTATTCTGTCTCTAAAAAATATGATGCAGCTCATATTTATTCTGTGCTCTACATTAAACACATACACCAGGGACTATGTTAAATCTGTGAAAGATGTAATTCAGACAAAATTCCCACAGGAAAATTCACTGTAAAGGGGAGAGGATGTCCCTTTGATGTCTTGTCTGGTGCGGCGGTGTGCATTTTTGTATGGGTCTTTTTAAGTGCGGTCATCAGCAGTTTTGTTCATCTTTGAAAAGACAGACAAATTGTATGGTGCATTTTCTCCTGTCACCCTTGCGAATTTGAAAAATTTAAAAAAATTGGGATTCAAATTTTATTTTTTCATTTTCATGGGTCAACAATATAAAATTCTGTCAAGCACCTAGTGATTCAATGTGCTCAAAATACACCTAGATAAATTCTTTGAGGGGTCTAGTTTCCAAAATGGGGTCATTTGTGAGGAAGCTCTACTGTTTCAGAACTTCAGGAGCACACCAAACAGGACATGGCATGGCTAACGATTAGGGATGATCGAATACCTCAAATATTCGGCTTTGCGAAAATGTTCTGAATAGGTCGCCGCTATGCGAATATTCGATGCACAATGTAAGTATGTGGGAAGTCCGAGTAGTTCCAAATAGCTGTTATTCGGGTTACCATAGACTTACATTGCGCATCAAATATTCACGAATAGTCGAATAGCGGCGACCTTTTCGGAAAATATTCACGAAGCCGAATATTTGAGGTATTCGATCATCCCTACTAATGATTCCAGACAATTTTGCGCTCTGAAATTCTAATGCTGCTCCTTCCCTTCTGAGCCCTCCCCAAACAGTTAATTTCCATCACATGTGAAGCATTAGTGTAAGCAGAAGAAATTGCACAACAATTCCTGTAGTGCATTTTTTCCAGTTAACCTTGTAAAAATAAAAGAATTGAGGTTAAAACAGTTTTTGTGGTAAACATTTTTTTTTCATGACTAAATGTTATAAAATTCTGTAAAGCAACGAAGGCTTCAAGGTGTTCATTAAACAATTAGATAAATTCCTTGAGCGATCTAGTTTCTAAAATGAGGTAACTTGTGGGGGAGCACCACTGCTTAAGCAAATGAGGGGCTCTCCAAAAGGGACTTGGCATTCGCGATTGATTACAGACAATTTTCCAGTCTAAAATTCAAAAGGCGCGCCTTCCCTTTCGAGCCATCCCATGTGCCCAAACAGCTGATATTCACCACATATAAGGTATCTGCGTACTCAGCAGATATTGCAAAACAAATTGTATGGAGCATTTTCTCCAGTTTATCTTGAGAAAATAAAATATTTTGAGTTAAAACAAAAGTTTTGTTTTTAAAAATGCATTTTTTTACTTTCACAGCTCAACGTTATAAAACTCTGTGAATCACCTGGGGGTTCAAGATGCTCCCCAAACATGTAGATAAATTTCTTGAGGGGTATAAGTTCCAAAATATGGTCAACTGTGTGATAGCTCCATTGTTTAGGCACACAAGGGGCTATCCAAATAAGACATGGCGTCTGCTAACAATTCCATACAATTTTGAGCTCTAAAATTCTAATAGTGCAAATTGTATGGTACATTTTCTCTTCTTAACCCTTGAGAAAATGCAAAATTTTGGGCTAAAGTAACATTTTTGTGGGAAAGAGTCAAACTTTGTCAGTTGACTCTTAATCGTAAACTCAAATACAGCCAAACCACTTGTGCTTTCTGTGCAGCAGTACACACTGTAGGCTCATATGGCAAGTTGCTCCCTTCTACTTTAAACAGTAATTTCCAGACACATTTGCTCCTATCCATGGGTCATCCTACTTTTGGGTTGGTAAGCAGTGACAGGGCTTAGGATGAAGTAAAAATTAGTCTTTATTTTATGAGCCAAAATTTACATGTTCAATAAGTCCAGCACAGGGAAAATATTTTTTTTATATCTTTTATTATTTACTAACCGTTTCCCGGCTTTCTGAACCGGAACAATTTGGAGTTTTTTCATGCATGGAACTTTAATGGCTGATAATAATAATATATTTATTCATTTGTATAGCGCTATTAATTCCACATCACTTTACATACATTGGCAACACTGTCCCCATTGGGGCTCACTCAATCTAAATTCCCTATCAGTATGTTTTTGGAGTGTGGGAGGAGACCGGAGTACCCAGAGGAAACCCACGCAAACACGGGGAGAACATACAAACTCCTTGCAGATGTTGTCCTTAGTGGGACTAAAACCCAGGACCCCAGCGCTGCAGTGCTAGCCACTGAGCTACCGTGCCGTGCCATGATAAAAGCGTGAACCTCTTGTATCAGGGTCCAAAGCTGTTCAATTTACAGTCTAGTTGTTAAAGGGAAGCTGTCAGGTGCAATATGCACCAAGAAACACGAGTAGTTCTGGGTGCATATTGCTAATCCTTGCCTAATCGTCCCTGTATACACTAGTAAAGATAGAGAGATCTTTAGAAAAAGTATTTCTAAAGAACTTTTAGGACTAGTTGCAAGGGCGTTACAGCCCTCGACTAGTCTGCCCTCCTAGCATTTAGTATGCCCATGGGGCATGCTAACATGCTATTCAATGCAGCATCACCAGCGGTGACACGTCTACCTATGTTCGCTGTGACTGCTGTTCTGAATGATGGGCACGTCCGGTCATGCGCAGTAGACCTCTATGAAGCCGGGACGTGTACACCTGGCTTAACACTGCACATGACAAGAAGTGCCCGGCATTCAAAACAGCAGTCACAGCGAACACAGGTACTCATGTCCCCACTAGGGATGCTGCATTGCATAGCATGTTAGCACACCCCTGTGAGCATACTAACTTGCTAAGAGGGTGGACTAGTCGAGGGATATATCGCCCTTGCGACTAGTGCCTAATCTCTTTAGCATATGATAAAAGATCTTTAGAAATACTTTTTCTAAAGATCCCTTTATCTATCCTAGTGTATACAGGGACAGTTAGGTAGGGATTACTAATTTGCAGCCAGAAGTGCTCTTAGATCTGGGTGCATCTTGCACCTGACAAGTTCCCTTTAAAATTACGTAAATAAAGTGGATCCATTGTCAGGGTACCACTAACTCCCATACAAATTTTTTTTCAATTTTTGTGTTATATTACTGGACTGGTCCCGGCCAGTACTGACTGACTTATGACAATTAAATACTATATTTTGCCTTCAGAAAAATTACTGGGTCAACTTTAAATGTAAAATAATGTAGTTTATTTTATCTCCTCTGTTTTTTTAGTGTCTTTGCTGTTCTGTATAATCTGCTATTGATGATGTATCATTGAAATTATAAGAAACAGCATAACCAAAATGTAGAATATTACAAACTCTCCAGGCACTGACATTAATATAGAACCCATTATAGTAAAGGAATATGCAACGGCTTTTATACTTTATGTATTATTTAAGAGACAACAGAAAGCAAAACCATTTGCATAGCGAAACGCATAGACCGTCATAACCCATTTCATCATCTCAGTCTTGTAAATTTATTAACCCACAAAAACCATGTCATAAACATTCTCATTAATAGACCATTTTTAAAACTAGCTAAGTGGTTTGAGATGCATTATGTCAAACTTAAAAAGACCCATGTTACTCATTTACTTCCTGATCTAATTTGCTTGCCTTAGATCCGCTATGTGCTGCGTTTATCAGAACTGAGCCTTGAGAACAGATAAAATGCTTCTTGTAATAGTTTGCACGTAAGGTGTTCATTAAAATAAGCAATAATAGCTACAGTGGACAACATAATAGCGTGCAGGATTTTACAGTCATTTGTCTCTTACAGTACCAGTATAAAGCGTTGTTCTTTAAAGCATACATAAAACACATACAACATTATACTTAATCTTCATCTTGAAGTACTATAAAGATGACAGTATATTAGAGAACTACATAAATTGAGATTACATTTGTCTCTTTAATTTCATTTGATAATAGACTGCACCTGTATTGCTGTAATCATGCGCTTTGCGGAGCCATAACTAACTCCCAATAGTGAGTATCTCTGTGTGACTCCATTTCTGCTAGTAGCATTTATATCTATAGGAGTTATGGATATTTCTGCTAGTAGCATTTATATCTATAGGAATTATGGAAACAGTGTACCTCAGCAGCCTTAAGGCCCAGTCACACACAACGTCTTACCAGCGATCCCGAAAACGATGCGACCTGATAGTAATCGCAGGTAAGTCGCTGGAGATGTCACACAGTCAGATCTTACCAGCGATGCAGGAACAATACAGGTCGCAGTAGCGACCTGTATAACGATCTCAGCAGTCACTGTGACCCTGTCACACAGTGTCAAACACAGCGATGTGTCCTGCCCAGCAGGACATCGCCTTTGAAGAAAATGGCCTGGACCATTCTGCAATGACAAGCGATCTCACAGTAGGGGCCTGATCGCTGGTAGGTGTCACACATAACAAGATCGCTAACGGGATCACTACTGCGTCACGGAAACCGTGACTCAGCTGCGATCTCGCTAGTGATCTCGTTATGTGCGGCGGTACCTTTAGGCTTTTACCCTTATCTCTAGTAGTCTGAGCATAAATAGAGTTAAACCAGCCATGAATGACTGAGAGGGAAATAGTCCTTCCAAAGGGTTATTTAACCACATGCAATCCATTTCATCTTGGGTTGACTGTAACAATTAGGTGAGCAGTGGAGCTTCTGGTCTTTCCTTAGTTACAAAGTTTTGTGACAGGTTCTGGGTCAGAATCTCACTTTATCTTGTGGAACTTTGCTGATTAAATGGATTCCCTTTCCTATGGGGAGGAGAGAGTTAAGGCCAGTTGACCTTCCAGTAGCTCCTGACTCCTAGTCAGGTGGTTCTGGTTGAAACCACACCCAGGCTCTATAAATACCCTCTACTTCCACCAGAGGGTACAAGTTATTTTCATTCATTTGGAATCTTGGCCAGGAGGACAAAGGAGCTGGTTTAACCCTCTCTCTGAGACTCACTTTGTGGACTGTAGCATTGGTGCTTGCTGCAGCATTTCTTACTGTGCTGGTTGTATGGTTTGGATGTTACCCAGTAGTCTGTTGTCCTTCCCCCTTTTTTGTTGTTTCCCCTTAAGAACTTTTAGTGGCCCCTTTGTGTCTGGAGTGTTCAAGTTTTTGTTACCCCTGTTGTGTCTTTATTTGTCGGTGGGTTGTTTACTTCAGTTCTTGTCCCTTCCCCCCGGGTTGTGGGTTGTGGTGGGAGGTCTTACTATCAGAGACAAGGATAGGAGATAGGGCCTAGGTTGGGGGCCCGGACGTCCCTACCTTCAAGGCTAATTCTGGGTGTTAGAGTGAGCGCAGGGGTCCCAGCCTTAAGGCTAGTATAGGTTTCCCTGTGTTCACCTGTCACCCGTGACACTTACTGGACATTTATAAAAAAGCTTATTTAACTGAGAAAACCAATGTCAAACAGGCATTTCTCTGGGAATGTTACATTATGTGGCCGCCCTTGAGATAAATATCCATACTGTACATGTAATACAGAGAGAATATGAGTACACAACAATGAAATCCACTGCAGATCAGCATCAATGCTTCTACAAGGGTGGGTAATGTTGGTGTTTTTGGAGCAATAATGTCCGTATGCTGAAACAGGTCATGTTAAGGGATGAGCGAATGTATTCAACACTATTCGGTATCTGATGGATAAAGGGGTATTTGAGGTATTCGCTATCCAATGGCTAATATGGTATTCGCTTCGATACTTTCATTTTCATTTCTGACTTCCTGGCACCTTTTTTCCAGCCAATTAACACATCTGATGTTGCTTGCCCTCACAGTAATGCCGCAGCCATGTTTGTTGTGGTGTTACTGTGATTGGCTTGTCCGCACAACTTTATAGGGGTTATATAAGCCTGCGACCATTTTGTGAAGACGCAGCCATAGGGAGCTGGAGGTGTAGATAGACTGTATTTTGTGTGGGAGAGAGTTCTTAGATCCAACTAATAAATAGTCCTTGTAAGGGCTGAACACAGTGTCACACAACACCATAAATCGCTTTTTTGACAAACAGAACGCAGGTCTTTTGGTCTCTCTCTCTGTCTGTTAGTCTATCCATCTCCCTCTCATTCATACTCACCGATCACTGACCGATTACTGGCTCGGCGCTGCATGGCTGTCACACTGCTCCGGCGGCTTCTCTAGCTTTTGAAAATGCCGGCCGCTCATTATTCCATCTCGTATACACTGTTTCCCCTGCCTATCGGTGCCTATGATTGGTTGCATTCAGATGCACCCCCACGCTGAGTGACAGCTGTCTCACTGCAACCAATCACAGCCGCCGGTGGGTGGGTCTACGTAGTGCAGTATAATAAATAAATAATTAAAAAAACTGGCGTGCTGTTCGTCCACATTTTGATACCAGCCAAGATAAAGCCACATGGCTGAAGGCTGGTATTCTCAGGATAGGGATCCCCATCTTATGGGGAGCCCCCAGCTTGAAAATATCACCCAGCAGCTGCCAAAAATTGCCTCATCCATTAGGTGCGACAGTCCCTGGACTCTACCTGGCTCATCCCGAATTGCCCTGGTGCAGTGGAAATCAGGGTAATAAGGAGTTAATGGCAGCCCATAGCTGCACTAAGTCCTAGGTTAATCATGGCAGTCATCTATGAGACACCCCAATGATTAATCTGTAAGTGAAAGTAAATAAACACATACACCAGAAAAAATCCTTTATTTGGAATAAAAGACAAAAAAACCCTATTGTCTTTCACCACTTTATTAAAATCCCCAAATACCCCTCCAGGTCTGGCGTAATCCACACGAGGTGCCGTGATGCATCCAGCTCTGCTACATGAAGCTGACAGGAGTGGCCGTGAAACACTGCTGCTCTCTGTCCACACAGCAACTGAAGTGAGCTACGCAATCAGCGGTGACATCACTCTGGTGACCTGCGGCCACCTCTCTCAGGTGGAGGACTGCAGCTGGCCACAGGTCACCTCAGTGATGGCACCACTCATCGCATGGCTCAGTTCAGTCACTCAGGAGATTTGCGGTCACTGGTGAGTCCTTCACCTGTGATCACTAATTAGGCCGTGGCGCACAGACAGAGCCGCGCAATTACAATGAAGTCAGGTGAAGTTCATCCGAGTTCATTCTGATCGCGCGGCTCTGTCTCGCAGCCAGCCGTTGTATGGGGATGAAGCAGGCCGAGTGGGACCGCACTGTCAAAAATATGACAGATTAGTAATAGTAAAATCAAAGGCAAGAAGTGCCTAAGAACATCTAAAGGTACATCTGTGATATACATGAAATCAGCATTGTTTATTTGATAATTAGACTCTTTGGCTTTTGGTGTAAAAGCTTAATACAATTCCCATGTGACACTAGTCACTAGCACAAATTTGAGAGTAGTCAAATAAGCCGTAGTCAAATGAGCCGGGGTCAAGTATCAGGAGGACATGTAATAGATTCTGGGAGTAAACAGAGGTGTAGTCACAATCTTTGGCAGAAATCCAGAAAGGCAAATAATGGATACAGGAAGTAAACTAAGATGTGGTCAGGTAATGGTCCGAGGTAAAAATACCAGGAGGTTGTGTCAAGAGCAGGAAGCGGGCAAAGGAGATTCCAACAACAGTCCAGGGTCAGGCAACATGGATCTGAACACACAGGCATACAGGCTAACAGCACTACTAACAAAACCAAAATGCATAACTGGCAAGGTTCTGGGAGAGTATGCCCAGATAAGAAGCAGGGCAATTACAGAGAAGATGGAACACCTGAGCCACCCAGCATCTCCCAGAACCAGAATGGAAGCCTTCGCTGTCAATCTACCACTGGAAGATCAGTACCAGATAAACACAGCAGAGCCTCTGATAATCTGAAAGATGCACTGCACAGAGGAACTGTAAGAGCCCTACTTCCCCCCATCTTAATGAACTGGGCCACTGGGGTAAGAAACATCCAACTCATTAAGAGGCACATGCCATTTAATGAATAAAGCATACTGTATCCTACAGATGCTGTGTGCATCTAGCAGAAATATTTCACCAGTGACTGGCACATATTTCTAGTGTAAGTTATGATTAGTGTGTGCTACCATGCTGTCACATCACGGGGCCACCAATTGTGGAGGGGAATGGCGTGCTTCTGCCAAAGCACGCTAAATCTGCTGTTATAGATTGACTATGGGATTTAACTAGTTAACAGCTGCGAGTGGACCTCTGATCCACTTGCATCTTTTAGCTGCACATGATTAGATCTAATCAGCTGATGTGTATAGAAAAATGATGGCTCACTGTGCGAACCTGCATTAAAGGGATAGATATAACCTTGGACGTACAGGTAAGTCTACGGTCGGGAAGCGTTTATTATATTCCCCTTTAACAAAAATACCCAGAATAATAAGAGGTTAATCTAAGGTCTTCACAAATATATTATTTTATTGCAATAAAATTATCATTATTTGATTGCACTGCTATTATAAAGTGATAAACGATTAGAATATTGTCGTAAATGCTAAAAATGTCTTCATTCACCTAGCACACGTTACTGAAAATACTCTGTCATAGTCTCTCTTGCTCCCTCACTTACACACTTCCAACTTCCACTTTGAAAAGCTGCATAAAAATATCAGCTCCATTGATAAATGCAGGCTACACTCATCTACTATGTGCAGGCGAGTCAGGGACCATAAGTTAAATTGTACTTGGATCGTAGCCACAACAATAAGGAGAAATCTATTCTATGGTAATTAGGTTGTTAGCCAATAACAGCCATTCTAGGCATACTGCGACAGATTTTCTACTGCAGTATATACTGTAGTTAGAAATTAGTCAAAGGAATTTCAACAAGACATGCATTTGTATTGGAAAAGCTGAATACTGTTTGCTTGTTTGTTGCGCTTTGTTTTTTTAAAGCAAAAATCAATTAAATTCTAGTCCTTATTTTGTTTCAGATTTTCTTTGTAGGCAACATTTTTTTTCAGGTCTGGGTCTGAATTCAGAATGATGTGTGTCTGTTATTAATTTCACAAACAGATCACGTTAATATACTCCAGGTAAAGTGAAGATCTGCCCACAGGCAGCAATACTGCAAAGATATTGAAAATATATACTCCAGTCAGTGCTAGCGCTGCGCACCAATGCCCCATTTTGCTACAATGTTTACATTGGCTGTGGTGGAGGCACACTGATCTCAGGGGTATATGGGAAGTGAGGCGACTTATTTACTTTACCCCCGTCCTGTGTGGTATATGGACCAGCGTCGGACTGGCAACCGGAGGAATCTCCAGTAATGCCAGGCCTGGATTCAGGTACCTGCATTGCACCGTCACCTGAGCTCCAGACTGCAGCCTAGACTGTACCGCGAGCGCCGACTGATTGATTCCCCGGCGATTGTGGTTCAGTTCATGACAGCTGCGGACAGGCTGGGCTGATCTCCGGAGTTCAGGTGAGAGCACCGGAGATCAGTCTGGCCTGTCTGCAGCTGACATGAACTGAACCGCAATCGCCGGGGAATCAATCACTCGGCGCTCGTGGTACAGTCTCGGCTGCACTCTGGAGCTCAGGTGAGAGCTTCGGAGTGCAATGCAGGTACCTGAATCCAGGCCTGGCATTACTGGAGAATCCTCCGGTAGCCAGTTCGACGCTGATATGGACCATGATGTCTGCAGTAAATGTAAGCTATGTAGAAGTTAAAGGCATCATAGGTGCACCACTAAAATTTAGGTTAAAGGGGTTGTTCACTCCCTATGTGCAACCACATAATAACAACAAAGTCCATACTCTCCTCTGGTGCAGTCAGGGTGCCATTGCAGTTTCAGGAATTTTGAAACTCATGTTCCCTGGGCCCACGTAACATTGGTATGACATGCAAGCACCAAGACCAATCAGCACCAGCTTCCTTCTCCCCACTTTCTTACGGCTGAGTCATTATAGGAAGTGACTGGTAGTGCTCACTTACTGTTAATTACTTACTGTAAATGTCTGAAGGCAGAGAAAAGAAAGCCAGTGCTGATTGGTCTCGAGACTCGCATCTCATAACAATGTTACATGGGCCCAGGGAACTCGAGTTCCAGCTTCACTGGAGCTGTGCTGGCACCAGAGGTGAGTATAGACTTTTTTTTATGTTTATAGAGGTGCACATGCGGAATGAAAAGGGTTTGCCCAAGTAGTGGCCAATCCCTTTAAGTATATATTGTTTTATTAGTTTTGCCATTTTTTAAACTTTTTTTTGACCCTTTCCTTTACAGTATAGGATCATACACGTTATAGAACCATGTAAAGTAATGTGTTCATTGGCATATTTACTATTCTGATAAGTGCCACATAAAATCCATATGCCCTCCTAAAAGCAATGTCAATAAAAGGAGCAGAGGACACTCACCAAGGAAATGCAGCTTATTTTATACAAACGATAAACATGGCAGGCAGGAGGGGGGGTGAATCGGGGGCACAGAGGATGACAGCACTGTTTCGCACCTCACCGGGCGTTTCGTCAGATCGACAGGGATCTGTTGAAGCGCCCGGTGAGGTGCAAAACAGTGCTGTCATCCTCTGTTCCCCCTCTTCCTGCCCCCTCCTGCCTGCCATCTTTTTCGTTTGTATAACATAAAATAAGCTGCATTTCCCTGGTGAGTGTCCTCTGCTCCTTTTATTGACATGGACTTGGATATCTGCTTTTCTGAGTGAGCACCGCCATTCAGCAGCGTGAAAGCTTCCATCTACCGGATACCGCTGGGTAATGCAAATACACCAGCATTTGTGTTTTCCTTTTTTTCCTGGTGATACTATGGAGAATTCACACTTATAAGCAATGCCCAGTTTTTCTTTTCTCTTTTCCTCCTAGAACCAATGACTCTAATAGAGAACTCCTCAAAAATATGGAATCTGATGGAACATAGCACAATCATTTTGCTCTACTATTTGCATGTAAAAGCCTCATAGAAGTCTATGGGTTATTTACTAAAGCTCAGTACAACAAATTAAATGTACATCAAACAATATAACCACGGGGACTTTACATGACTTTGAATTTAGATTGTTTACTAATGTTTGACAAACTTTACATCCCTGGAAAGAATGCAGACATGCAGGTATAGCATTTTATAACTTGATACACATACTATGATGCAACAAGATATCCAGATCCTCATAAAAGTTTGACTTGACACCTAAATTGACATATTCAATGACTTTTGCTATTTTAAGTGTCCAGTTATAGTATTTTACAACAAGATACTTCTGAGCAGTTATCACATTGCATATAAGATTAAAGGGTTATTCTTATATTTGTTAAAGGGGATATGTCATCATGTTTTGATATGTATTCTGAGGAAAGAATGATGTAGTGGTTAAATCTCTGAATTCAGTGATGTGTGACTTATGATGCTTGGTCTTTTATTTCAACACAAGGAAGGTTTTATCATGAGAAGATCACTGTTCAGACTATAAATCACAAGAACAGTTGCCAAACAACTCTTCCTCCACTGATAAGCAGCTCACTGTCAATAGACAATGTAAACACAAAGCTGTGATGTGGTTGGGGTTAGCTTTCATTGCTCTGCTATATGATCCAGCTATGAAGTTTGATTGTCTCTAGAGATGAGTGAATCAATCCAATGTTTGCTGTTCGGTTTTCGGGCTGAACACTGACTTTACAAAAAAAGACAGAGTTTGGGTTTGAAATTTGGGTGCTTTACCCATACTGACCACTCACTCAAGCATTTCTGTGCTCAGGTACACTCGGTGCTCAGCCCAGTACGAGCCATTTGCAGTATTCAAATGGCTTGCAGTGGGTAACAACAGCCTGATCAGGTGTAGTGTGCAACCCAAAAATAGAAAAATGGAAAACCCCTGCCCACCTTCCCCTGAAAGTGTTGTGCTTATGGCTGGCTGCATGTGGGTGGAGAACCAAACTGCCAATCAGTGACTTCCATTTCCGTTCGAGTCACGTCCGAACCTGTGGAGGGTCAGTTCAGCTTCAACCGGCAAAACGAACTTCCACGGGTTCGCTCATCTCTAATTGTGTCACAGCTGCTGTACCACATAAACTAAATGATACATCACTGGATTCAGGGTTTCTTTTCCTACATTATGCTGGTTTTAGATGAAAAGTGCTTTTAAAGGAACAATTATTAAAAATGGTTCTCAAAAGCAGAAGCATTTAATTTTACTGTTATTACTCATTTCTTAGATGACTGGCCACCGCTCCAGTATAGCATTGGTGGTTGCATAGGGTTTTTTAAAGGGCTTGTAAGTGCAACACTGTAAAGCTGTGTGTTTTGCTAGTACTGTGCTACTAATATCAATAAATGCTACAGAGCCAAAGCTGCCTCGTATATCAGCATCAAAGAGTGCACAAGGGCCCAACGATGCAGCTGGTCTGAATGTCGATCAAGCACAACCATCTTGCGTTATCCTAGGAAAAGGTAAATCTGAAGAAAGGTGTGCTTCTGCTGAAGATGAGATAGCCCCTTTAACCTTTCCCCACTGCAGCCATTTTTAATTTTTACGCTTTTATTTTTTCCTCCCCTTCTTCCAAGATCCAAAATTTTTCTTCATTTGAAATAGTCATAAGATTCCTTTTTTCATTTTGCAGAACAAATTTACTTTTGATGACATAATTTCATCACTCTTTTCTCCTTACAATGTATCAAAAATGGGGGAAAAAAAATCCAAATATGGGAAAATCATAAGAAAAACTCAATCCCTTTAATGTTTCGTTGGGTTTTGCATTTTACATCTTTCGCCATGTTGAAAGCATGATCTGGTAATGGGACTCTTAAGTTTAGTTTGTTTATTGAAGTGCCCATCCTATGTGTTTTTATATATTTATTTTTATTTGTTAAAAAACTGGAATTTCTAAAATAAATGTTGTTTTTGTTGCCTTTTTCCGAAACGCATTACTTATTTTTCGGCTGAATGATATGTGTGAGGGCTAGTGTTGAGCGAGTAGTTAACTATTCGAACTCACTCTGCTGTTAGCGAGTACTGTCCGCTACTTGCTTATTTGTTACGAGTGGCAACACAATGTAAGTCAATGGGAAATACTCGCTAAGTAGCAGGTAACCCGAAAGCCATACTTTTCGTGCAAGTAGCAAATAGTACGGCGTTGGAGTTACTTGCTACCTAGTGAGTATATCCCATTGACTTATATTGCGCCCGCTACTCGTAACAAATATGCGAGTAGCAGACAGTACTCACTAACAACATAGCGAGTATGAATAGCTAACTACCCGCGCAACACTAGTTAGGGCTTATTTTTGTAGTTCTGAAGTTAGCTGCCTATTATTGACACTATTTTGAGGTTAATACTGTATAATGTTTTGATAAACATTTTTTTTTACATTTTCTGAACATGTTGACACTAAAAAAGGCAATTCTGGAATTTATTTTTTTTTCTTACTATTTTTGTTATATCGGTTGAAAATTTTGAATTATGGCAATACTTAGTATGTTTTTTTTTTGCTTGTTTGTCCTTATTTACAATAAAGAAAATGTTAGAATTTTAATTTTATTTTTTATTTAATTTCTTATTTTTATCTTTATATTGGATGTGAACTTGCAGTCAACTGATTACTTGTTTTACCATCATTTTAACTAATACAGTTGTTAAGTAGTGGTAGCTAAAAGGAAATCCAACCACTTCACTGGAGTAGCAGCTTGGCATCATTGTCAGGGGAACTCATCAATACCAGAAATGGTGCACCCCGGAGACTATATACCTTAAATTCCAGTGTTATATATTGATAACATGATTTAAGGTTTTAATATCATCAAAAGGGAGCTTAGCCTATGGGCTGGTATCTGTACCCTACTAGACTGGAGTATATAGTTCCGAATTACTCTCCACTCTGTTGTAGGGGTTGTGCTCAGAGAGGTTCTCCTGGGCATATTTGGTGGTTGTGCCCTAAAATACCATCTTTTTGGACTCAGTGGCTAAGTTGTCATTTTCCTTAACAGGGTTTTGAATAGCTCTTAACCCTCCACATGCTTTATTAAATATAGGTTTGGATATTCTTCCTTATGAGTTGATGGTGGTTGTTACTCACATACTTACGTCTTCTAGATACTGTATTGCTTTGAAATGGAAATCTCAGAATGTTCCTACTGTACAAGATTTAATTATGAAAGTTAATAACTATGACCAATATGGAGTGTCTTAAGCTTCAGATTTAAGTAATAGAACAGTAGTGCTTTACCAGTGGAATATAAGGGCATCCTCTCCTCTTGCTGTGTGTCTGTTCTAACTTGTGGATGTGGATGTTCAGGTTGGAAATAAGTGCTATGTTTTCCTTGAATGTATTTGACCTACTTTTGTAAAATTTGTTAATTTGATATAATTTGTAATTTATTATACTTTGTGTCAAACTGAAGGAGTTTTTTTTTATAAGGCCAATATGTACATTGGCCAAGTGTTTGTTAATCTTAAACTGCTGTACCTGAATACTTTATTTTTTGTGTCTGTTGTTTTATGTGTGTGAAGTTAGAAACCTTTAAATAAAAATTGGAATGAAAAAAGGAGCTTAGCCTAGCTCCATTATTTGCTGGTGCAAGCAGTTATTGACTATGTAACACAGCCGGCACCTTACAGGTTTAGAGAGAGCTCAGCTCATGCCATGGACAACACTTGTATATTACAATGGTTACTTGACAATAAGCGGATACTATTGCTAATACTGGATGCTCCAAACATTTTCTTATTTTCTCTGCAGCAAAACAATTTGGAAAATAAAGGGGTTGTCTCATGCACAAAGTATATTTTAATGAACATATCTTGACCCAAACATTCTTCAGTTAGCTGTGACTCACACAACCCTCAAAGGTGAGACTTCCTATTGTCGTTTCTCCCCAATACTTTTCAGATAAGACTCTATTTGCCCTTCCTCTTGTCTTCCAGCACTTCACAATTTGAATGAATACATTTTGAAATAAGTTTCACAATTGGATGTGTACATAAAATGTTCCTGTTCTGAAATATAATTATATAAATGTGCCGATCCTACATACTGTGTAATGGCTTTGTTTGACCATGCAGAGCTGCTCAATTTCATTGTCGGCACATATCACAGCTTCTAGCCTGAGTAGGAAGCATAAATTACTTTTGATAAGACCCATAACACCTATAGAAGTGCATTAATTGCAAAACAGCCATCGTACCCTGGAATGCCTGCACCTGGCCTCCTCCCCGCATGATTTTAGTACAC
Source organism: Anomaloglossus baeobatrachus (assembly GCF_048569485.1). Lineage (NCBI taxonomy): Eukaryota > Metazoa > Chordata > Amphibia > Anura > Aromobatidae > Anomaloglossus > Anomaloglossus baeobatrachus. The sequence continues at coordinate 156,395,454 of NC_134354.1, read as the reverse complement.
CTTTTCTGATTTGGCAAAAATTTACACTATAGCAATGGTGAGTGCTGCTTCATTCTTCTACCCATGGACAATTTATCGGATGTTTAGGTAACTACAAGTGTTAACCCCTTGCCAGCATTCCATGGAGCACCTGAGTGGACTCCATCTCCGACAGCAGCTGATAAGGTAATATCTGGTTGTGCAGGATCATATTCTTCTACTGCTTCTAATAATAAGTTGCACAATTGGATGTGTGCATAAAATGTTCCTGTTCTGAAATATATCTTTATAAATGTGCCCCTCCTATATACTGAGTAATGCCTGTGTTCGACCATGCAGAGCTGCTCAGTTTCATTGTCGGAACATACCACAGCTTCTGGCCTGAGAAGGAAGCATAAGTGACTTATAATAAGATACATAAGACCTGTAGAAGTGCACTCAGCATGAAACGTTGTCTTACCCTGGAGTGCCTGCTACCGGCCTCTTCCTCACATGATTTTAGTACAACTTTTCTGATAAAGTAAAATTTTACGCTATAGCAATGGTGAGTGCCGCTTCCTTCTTCTACGCATGGACAATTTATCGGATGTTTGCTTAACTACTAGTGTGCACCCCTTGCCAGCATTCCACAGAGCACCTGAGTGGACTCCTTCTCCTACGGCAGCTGATAAAGTAATATCTGGTGGTGCAGGATCATATTCTCCTATCGCTTCTAATAATAAGTTGCCCAATTGGATGTGTACATAAAATGTTCCTGTTCTGAAATATAACTTTATAAATGTGCCCCTCCTATATACTGAGTAATGCCTGTGTTCGACCATGCAGAGCTGCTCAGTTTCATTGTCGGTACATACCACAGCTTCTGGCCTGCGTAAGAAGCATAAATGACTTATGATAAGTGAGTATACAGATGAAAATGCAGGCCTGTTTTATCATAGGAGGGAGAATGTTTGCTGTGTCACCAGTCCTGTGAGCTCTTTTAAATCAAGTCAGTAAAATATAAAATTAGTGTATATACAAAAAGTATCTGTGCCTTATAATTATACCCCCCTCCTGCTGTGCTGAGTGACTAAACAAGAAAAAGGAAAGGATACTACTACTGCGCAAATGAACTCTCATACACGAGTCATGATAAGATAAATAAACAAACCACAGAACACCTTAGATATAACCAAAATAATGATACACTGCCCAAAGGCACTCACTGCGACCGCGTATGACCGGGAGTATAGATTATGAAGCCTCCAGGATCAGGCTGGTAACGATTAGTAATATGCAGAAAAGAACTTCGAGAGTTGATTCTGAGTGAACTCCTATTGCAGAGTGCTCAGCAAATTAGTGCTTGTATATGTGCCAACCTCGGAGGGGGACCTCAGTGCGGGATACTGTGAGGGTCTATCCCAGCACAGTAGAGCGAGCCCTCAGTCTGCTGGGCGTGATGCTGGTGCTGGACGCCTCGGCCGTCGGCACCCCCAACACAGCAAAGCGCTCAGTGCAGGACATGCAGAAGCAGGAGGGGTGATGTCACCACTGAGTACGGCGGCCTGCAAGGACCAATCTGACGCGTTTCGAAACTTCAGGGAACGGAAAATATAAAATTGGTGGCCACCGGAGTGCATACGTCCCTGGCTTTACGATGAACTCAAAGTGCTGGGCATGCCATAGCTACACTCACTCTTGTGATATTATAGGCCGGACAATTTGTTACCCCTGGCATGGAATTGTGTTACCTGAACAAACAAGAGCTAAAAGCCCCTGAGTGAAAGCAAATTTGCAAAAAGAGAAAAACAAACAGCATTCATGCATCTCTGTGTCAGAATGAAATGGATGTTTGAAGAATACATAACAAGATATATCTCACCCCGGAGATTTATAATACTGCAATACAACATCCTAAATAATGCTGTTATGTACATATGTGTGATCAGTTTTCCTGTTCGCTAAGAACTTCTTTAACTACAGATTTGTAAAGCAAATAACTTCAAGAAATAAACACCAAAGAGTCACATATAAGGCATTGAGCTACTTCAGATGTGCATATCATGAGCAGATAAAGTTGATACTTGCAGTGAGAGAAATTAATGAATTCATTTAGAGATAATGTGTAAAGAGAGATCATAGGAGGCTGTCTTAAGACACTCTGCATTGGGACAAGATAAGCATTAGATGAAGACAAGCCAGAGAAAATTAACGAGAGAGGTTTGAAGGCAACCAGTTTTAATATGCACAGCAAGAGTATCTAGATTATGAATTAATAATGAGCGCTCAACAATCCTAATATCCACAGAAAGGTAAAACAGGATTAGCAATGGGAAATAATCATGATGAGGTCTGTTTTAATGAAGATCATTGGCTATTCAACTGCTATAGAATTGTAAAGGAGGCATACAGCCTATGCTTAAAAAACAATCTATTTTTTCTAAGCAGAAATTGAATATCTAATCTGTGTTCCTGGTTAATGAGGAGCTCTAATTTATATAACTATAGTAGTGTTGAGCTAGCCAATCAAAACTCATACTCTGGTCCTCTTTCCCTTACAGCATACATACTCTATAACATTGAATCATCATTAAGAAAGAAGATGTTGTGGCATTATTGAAACTGCCAGATTGATGGACTTGTTGATGATATGAAAATGATGAAAAAATGAAAAACTTTTCATAATATCTCAATTGACTCACTATGGAGTATTAGCACCATGCACAAATATATACCTACATGACTTCACTTGCTATTACTGAGGTTTTTAACTGTTGTCTTAGGAATGATCTTTCACGCTAAAGGTACTTGAGCATGGAAATGATCAAGATCAACTGCTGGCAGCTTCCTTTGAAATTTCTGACCAGTAATGTAGCATATGTGCAGGTTAAGGTATCACATTTAGGCCATGTAGGTTGCTCTCAGCAAAAGCAATATGCAGCCTTGAATTCTTGAGAAATGCCTCCTAGCAGGGCTGGACTGAGACCAAAAAGCCCCATTAGCCCATTAATTATAACCCTGCTTCCCCACTCTCGATTAAGGTGCAATTGAAGCTCTAGCAAATTTGGCTTCACTTGGTCCTGCCCCTCACCACTGTCTTAAAAAAAAAATAGTTTGAAGACCCATGTGTGAAGGGACAGGGTGCACAATGAACCACAACTCCATTCACATGGGGCTTCTTATAGTGCTGGCTATCAGGACTGCTAGAGATCCCAGATTTTATAAGGTTATTCATTATCCCCTATCTGCAGGACAGTAGAGGTGGTAGCATACAGTGTATAATTTCTCCTGTCCTTATAGTGAGTGTAATTCTTTGGAAAAAGGTTTTGACACGCAGCTTCTGTTTTTGGTAATAAAAATAATAAAATCAATCCTTTATTGGTAAGTCCATAAAAAATAGCTGTGCATGGCTATAAAAATAAAATATAAAATAGCATCTGCGATGCCTCTGGATCACAAGATGATCTTAGTCCTGGTATTAATGTAATTCTGTGTATCTGTATTTCCCTACATATAGAGCCAGTTCATTTTTTTATATATATATATATACACCATCCAGATACGCACCTGTTCCCATTGTAAAGGTGCTGCCAGTACAGTTTGAAGTCAGGGTAGTACCAGCGTGGGAAACCAGCAAGGGAACCCCTGTTTCATTCTGTTTTTTTCTATTGTATAATGCATATAACAGGGAGTGGTGCTCTGTTTGTTGGATTTGCACCCCAGTTCCTGGCTGCTTCATTAGCCTCCTTTTTGTTCACCGGCTGATCTTGTAGGTTTTTAAAACCCAGAGAAGATGCAGTGTAGTGTAGGACCCAGCAAAGGAGGTTGCCGTGAAGGGGCGCTGGGCTAGTATTACAATGGCCATTATAATAGTCTAAATACCTCCATTTATGCATAAGGTAGAACTTATTTTGGTTTTTCACAGTGTGCGGCTGGAATTTTTTCTTATTTATATATATATATATATATATATATATACACACTGTATTTTTTGCTTTATAAGACGCACCTGATTATAAGACGCACCCCCAAATTTGGTGAAGGAAAAGGGAATTATTTTTTTTTTAATGTTAAATGGGGTCCATCTTATAATGCCAGTGTCCGTCTAACAAATCATATAGGGTATATGTCCCTCATAGCCCCCCATCCTAAAATTAGCCCCCCTTAATCTGGATATGGCCCACTTATATTGAATATAGCCCCCTTGTGCTGGGACATGTCCCCCTGTGCTGCCCATGGCCCCTATAGATGGTACACCTCCCCTGTGTTAGATATGCCCCCCATGTGTGCTGCCCATGGCCACTATAGATGGCACATCTCCCCTGTGTTAGATATGCCCCCCATGTGTGCTGCCCATGGCCACTATAGATGGCACATCTCCCCTGTGTTAGATATGCCCCCATGCTGCTTCCCATAATAAAATAAAACACTCTTTCCTTACCTTCTCAGCGCTGTCCCTCCGTGTCTCCCACCTCGCAGTTGAGCTCCGGCTTCCTTACTTCCTGGTTCTTGCTGCCGGTCATGTGATCGGCACGGCAGAGTGATATCATCTCTGGGTGCCTTATCACAGACAGCAGCAGCAGGAGACCGGAGATCAGCACTGGAGGTAAGTAAAGCTTTTTTTATTTACTATGGGCAGCAGTACGGGGGCCATAGCTAACACAAGGGGATCATGTGCGATCAAAGGGAGCACAGACAGATATAATATGCACCGCTGCCCCAGCCCCTCAGCGTGATGTACATATATATATATATGTACACCCCCCCGTATATTCGGTTTATAAGATGCACCCCCTACTTTCCCCCAAAATTTGGGGGAACAAAAGTGCGTAATATAAAGTGAAGAATACGGTGTACATATATATATATATATATATATATCCAGTAGGTGACATACGTTTTGAACATATCACCAAGTTTTAAAGTAGATTTGTTGTCAATATGCTGTTGACATGAATTTCTCATCAGGTGTCAGTAACAACCCATCCAATTCACACAGGTAAAGAAAGCAAACCATAGATATCCATACATTTTTTCGCTATTAGAGAGAAGTGACAAAGGAAAAAAGGATTGAACAGGCTTGCTGAAATGTATTTAATACTTCTTGCACATGCTTTTGTTGGTGTTGACAGCTTCAAGATGCCTCCTGTATGGAGAAAATAGTTGCATGCCTTCTCAGGTGGGATTGTGGCCCATTCTTCCACACAAACACTCTTCAAATCATGAAGGTTTTGAGGTATCCTTTTATGAGCTCTGCATTAATACTTTCCATAAATGTTCTACTAGATTCAGGTCAGGTGATTGACTGGGCCATTCTAGCAGCTTCATTTTCTTTCTCTAAAATTAATTAAAAATCTTCTCAGCTGTGTATTTGGGATCTTTGCTTTGTTAAAATGTCCATCATCTGTCCATCTTCTCCATCCTAATAGAAGGCAGCATATTTTTATCAAAAATGTCTCTGTACATTTCTCCATTCCTCCATCCTTTACCTACATAAAGTTTGTCAGTGCAAACAGCCCCACACCATGATCTTCCCACCTCCAAACTTCACTGTTGGTATGGTGCTTTGGGTGTGATTTTAGTGCCTTTTTTCCTTCTGACAAAGTATTTCTTAGGGTATCCAAATAGTTAATTTTTTGTCTCATCTGACCAGACTACATTCTTCCAGTTTTCTCAGCCTTGTCTAAATGTTGTTCAGCAAAATTTCATCACGCTTGAACATATTTTATCTTGAACAGTGGAAACAATTGTACCTGCTGATTGCAGGTCTTTCTGTAGCTCTTCATAGGTGGCCCATGGCTTTTGGACAACTCATCTGATTATTGTTTTCACACCTCTGTTTGCAATCCTGTGGGATGCACGTTCTTCTGACTAATTTATGGTTAAATGATTTTCTTTTCACTTCTGTATCCTAGGGTGCTCAATTGAGCTTTCAGTAGTTTTGGAATTCTTCTGTAACAAATGCCATCAGTATGTTTTGCAACAATAAGGTTGCAAAGGTCTTGAGATATCTCACAGTTTTTCCCATCATATGATGTTTCTTGTGTGGTACCTTGGTAATGAGTCACCTTTTTTACACCATCAGTTGAGCTTATATTATTTTCAGTTGCAGGATTGCCTTCTAACTACACACCACTACCTTTATGGACATCTATGGTTTGATTTCTTTGTCAGTATGGATTTTATGGATTGTTACCAACATCTGGTGAGAAATTCATGTCAATAGCACCTTTAGAATTATATTTACTTTGAAAATAGGTGACATGTTTAATACTTGTTTCACCCACTGTACATATACAAAATAAGTAAAATGGAGGCAGGACACTAATTGAAAAAGTTGAAAATCCTATGCTTTTAATAAACCATAGTGGCGATGTTTCAGTTCTTAATGAACTGATAATGTTGCCATTACTAAGAATACTACACATACTGAAAATGCTAAAAAATGTTTGCAATTTAATTTACATGTAGTCAGCAGCTGTAAATATATGTATACACAGTCTATACAGAGAGTGTACACACACTTTTTAAAATGCCAGGTTTTTGTCATGTAAAAATATCATATTAAGTAGATATTATTTCAAAACTTTTTCTACCTTTAATAAGAATGAGAACAAATTCATTAATTAATTCATTGCGAGAGAAAGTAAAAATAATCCTAAAATATTCTTTAACTACATAAACAGCAAAAACTGAAAAGCGATAGTGTTGGCCCCCTTAAAATTAGTCTTGGTGAAATGGTGGATGAGGGTAAAGCCAACCTGCTGAATGACTTTTTTTCTACGGTTTTTATACAAGAAAATGCCATGGCAGATGACATGACCAGTGATGCCATAAATTCACCCTTGAATATTACCTGCTTAACCCAGCAGGAAGTACGCCGCCACCTCGAAATCACTAAGGTTGGCAAATCTCCGGGCCCGGATGGCATACACCCCAGAGTACTACAGGAATTGAGTTCTGTGATAGATAGACCATTATTTTTAATCTTCTCAGATTCCTTAATAACAGGGTCGGTACCGCAGGACTGGCGCATAGCAAATGTGGTGCCAATATTTAAAAAGGGGACAAAAACTGAGCCGGGAAATTATAGGCCGGTAAGTTTAACCCCTACGGTTGGTAAAATCCTTGAGGGTTTCTTGAGAGATGCTATACTGGAGTATCTCAAGAAAAATAACCTTATAACAGAGTATCAACATGGGTTTATGAGGGATCGATCCTGTCAAACTAATTTGATCAGCTTCTATGAAGAGGTAAGTTCAAGCCTGGACCAGGGAAATGCAGTGGATGTTGTGTATATGGACTTTTCAAAAGCTTTTGATACGGTGCCACACAAAAGGTTTGTACATACAATGAGAATAATGGGGATAGGGGAAAATATGTGTAACTGGGTTAAAAACTGGCTCAGTGACAGGAAACAAAGGGTGGTTATTAATGGTACATACTCGGACTGGGTCTCAGTTCATAGTGGGGTACCACAGGCGTCAGTATTGGGCCCGCTTCTTTTCAACATATTTATTAATGACCTTGTTGGGGGCATGCGGAGTAGAATTTCAATATTTGCAGATGATACTAAACTCTGCAGGGTAATCAATACAGAGGAGCATAATTTTATATTACAGGGAGATTTATGTAAATTGGAGGATTGGTCTGAGAAGTGGCAATTGAAGTTTAATGTAGATAAATGTAAGGTCATGCACTTGGGTAGAGGAAATAAAATGTATAATTATGTACTTAATTGTAGAACACTGGGTAAAACAGACACAGAAAAATACTTGGGTGTATGGGTGGATGGTAAACTTCACTTTAGTGGACAGTGTCAGGCAACTGCTGCCAGGGCTAATAAAATAATGGGATGTATTAAAAGAGGTATAAGTGTTCATGAAAAAAATATAGTTCTACCTCTGTACAAGTCACTAGTGCGACCGCACTTAGAATACTGTGTACAATTCTGGTCACCGATATATAAGAAGGACATAGCTGAACTGGAGAGGGTGCAGAGAAGAGCAACCAAGATTATTGGAGGAATGGGTGGGCTGCAATACCAAGACAGGTTATTAAACTTGGGGTTATTTAGTTTGGAAAAAGGAAGGCGTAGGGGGGATCTAATCACAATGTATAAATATATGAGGGGACAGTACAGAGACCTTTCCAAAGATCTTTTTACACCTAGGCCTGCGACTGGAACACGGGGGCATCCGCTACGTCTTGAGGAAAGAAGGTTTAATCATAATCACAGACGAGGATTCTTTACTGTACGAGCAGTGAGATTATGGAACTCTCTGCCGCATGATGTTGTAATGAGTGATTCACTACTAACATTTAAGCAGAGCCTGGACGCCTTTCTTGAAAAATGTAATATTACCAGTTATGTATATTAGATTTTATGACAGGGTGTTGATCCAGGGAACTAGTCTGATTGCCGGATGTGGAGTCAGGAAGGAAATTTTTTTCCCCATTGGAGCATGTTTGCCACATTTTTTTTGGCTTCCTCTGGATCAACCTGTTAAGCTACGGGTTGAACTAGATGGACTAAGGGGCACTTTGCACACTGCGACATCGCAGGCCGATGCTGCAATGCCGAGTGCGATAGTGCCCGCCCCCGTCGCAGCAGCGATATGTGGTGATAGCTGGCGTAGCGAAAGTTATCGCTACGCCAGCTTCACACACACACTCACCTGCCGTGCGACGTCCCTGTGGCCAGCGACCCGCCTCCTTGTTAAGGGGGCGGGTCGTGCGGCGTCACTGCGACGTCACACAGCTGGCAGCCAATCAGAGCGGAGGGGCGGAGATGAGCAGGATGTAAACATCCTGCCCACCTCCTTCCTTCCGCATATCCTACGGAAGCCGCAGTGAGGCCGGTAGGAGACGTTCCTCGCTCCTGCGACTTCACACACAGCGATGTGTGATGCCGCAGGAGCGAGGAACAACATCGGACCATCGCGTCAGCGTAATCATGGATTACGCCGACGCTGCACCGATGATACGATTACGACGCTTTTGCGCTCGTTAATCGTATCATCCAGCCTTTACACACTGCGATGTCGCATGCGATGCCGGAAGTGCGTCATTTTCAATTTGACCCCACCGACATCGCACCTGCGATGTTGCAGTGTGCAAAGTGCCCCTTAGAGTCTCCCTTCAACCTTAAAAAACTATGATACTATGATAATATACAAACTGAAATTATTTTGAGATAGAAATTAAAAATAATAAAACTAAAATATGTGGTTACATGAGTATAAATGCCCGCTCATAATTTGGGATGTCACATGTGCTACAAATTAGCCAATCACATTTAAACTTGTGTTAAATAGTAGTCAGTGCAAATTCTTATTAAATTGCATAAAGTTTAACTATTTTAGTAGTTTGTTGACATTTTCTTAGTTCGATTAGGCTGAAAAAAGGACACTGTCCATAAATAGCTTACAACACAGCAAAGGGAACTCATTGTTGAACGTTATAGGTCTGGAGAAGCGAAAAAAGTACATTAAATATACAAAAGAACACTGTGAGCATGATCATCAAAAAGTATTTTGCACAACAGGGATATTACCAAGAACTGGTTGTCCGTTAAAAATTGATGAAAAAAAATAATGTTTATCCAGGAGGCTGCCAAGAGGCCTATGGCAACAGTAATGGAGCTACAGCAATTTTTGGCAAGCACTGGTTGTGTACTTCATGAGAAAATAATCTTTCATATGCTTCACATTTCTGGCCTGTGGGATAAGTTGGCAAAATGGAAGACTTTTCTTAGAAAGAAAAACATCCAAAGAGTAAGTAACATCTGAAATTTGACAAGGGCCGCTACAATGAGTTCAGCATGACCGTCGACTGTCAATGGACTTGTTGAACTCATTTTGCCTGTCCTCGTTGGATGACAGTCGTTACTTAGTTTGAGGCCTGACAGATACTACCAAGTACTAGCATGGGATACTGGCTGGGAATCTCCGCTTCCATCTGATTTGCCAAAACCTATGTCAAATCTGACAAATGCATATTGAAAAATATGTTTTAGTCTGAACATTTTGGTTCTAATTCTAAAAGGTGTGTTTGCCACAAAAAACAATATTATGTGTTACCAAATGTATACCATACCCACAGTGAAGCATTGTGGAGACAGCATTATGTCTTAGGGACATTTTTTGTGCATGGGTTTGGGGCTTTAGTCAAGATAGTTTCAAATATCAGTCAATTTTACTTTAATATCTTCAGGCTTCTGCTAAAAAGCTGAAGATGAAGAGGAATTTTAACTTTCAGCATGACAATGACGTTAAGCATACCACTAAATGAACAAAAGAATGATTTTACCAAGAAAAAGAGTAGACCTGATGAAGGCTCTGTACACAGATGTTAAGCCTTCCCTCACAATCTGACAGATTTTAAGCCCACTGCAAGGAAGATTAGAAATAGATTGTCAATTCTTGGTATGCCATGCAGATAGAAAAATGCCCCAAAAGATTGAATATTGTAAAAAATGTAAAAGGTAATTCAACTAAGAATTGGTTTAAGTGTATACATGTATATTTAGTTATCTTAACATCCACAGTGCATGAAAGCACATAAATGAATAATAGAAGTGGCAACTAACATGCCAGATGTGGTAGTATTAAGCTGCAGGGGATGTCAGTGTTTAGACCATGCAGAAGTCTGAATAGATGCAGTAGCCATATTGATTTCAAGATACATATATTAAACACATAATCTTAGAGGACATTTATTTCTTTTCTTATGTGCGAACAGCATAGAATTCATTAATATGTAAAGGCTCCTATGGGGCTCTATAAAAGACTGACAATGTTCCTTGTTCATGTGTTAGACTATATTACAGCTTAGGAGGTCCTATTATAGTATTTTTCTTCTATCAGATCCCTGCAGCCCATCAAATAGCATTATTAAAGGGAGAGACATAAAAGCCACCTGTTGTTCATCTTTACAGTGTCATAAAAATGCTTTGTCAAATGTATTTTTATATTGTTTAAGCTTGTTTAAGTTATTGTAATGCAGTAATCTGCTTTCTTATGGTTTGCTCCTATGAAGCAGCAGCATGCATCATATGTCCTGTCTCGGTACCCACTCTCTACGTAGCTAATGCTAATAGGGCTACGTTCAAATCCCTTTTAATAAAATGAAATCTTTCAGCAAGTTTTTTACTAAGCATTCTGTGCAGAATTATGTAAGGGTAGAGACCCTGATTCCAGGAGTGTGCCACTTACTGGATTGTGTGTTGTTATTTAAATAAAATTAGTGTTTTATTGCCAGATTATCACTGCAGGATTAGTTGTTTTCTGACCTGTGTAAAGGCCCCTTTACACACTGAGACTTTCTAGCGATCCCACCAGCGATCCCAACCTGGCCGGGATCGCTACAAAGTCTCTGGTGAGTCGCTGGTGAGCTGTCAAACAGGCAAACCTGGAAAACGATGCAGCAGCGATCCGGACCTGCAGAACGACCTAGCTAGTCATTGGGCACGTTGTAAAGCAGCTTTTTGAAAGGGAAGTCGTTAACGAAGTCGCTGTAAAGTCCCCTTTACACACTGAGACTTTCTAGCGATCATGCTGCATAGCGGGAAACAAAGGACCAAAGAATGGTCCTGAGAGATGTGTAGTGATCAGCAACTTCACAGCAGGGGCCAGGTCGCTGATGTGTTTCACACACTGTAATGTCGCTGGGGAGGTCACTATTACGTCACAAAACCGGTGACGTTACAGCGATGTCGTTTGCGATGTTGCAGTGTGTAAAGCCACCTTTACCCCACCCCCACTACTGATTGTCAGCTTTCTGTTAGTTTACAGTGTACACAGAAATCTGCTAATCAGTTTATTTTGCTATATACAGAGCTCAGCATTCAGAGAACTGCTAGATCTGCTGATTGTTGTACACATACCCTCTTTCACTTGTAAAGCGCCATGGAATAAATGGCGCTATAATAATAAATAATAATAATCTGCAGCAGATAATATAGTGATGTTATCAAAGGTTTACCAAGCAGCCCCAAAATAAACAGTGTGTCCACCCATATCCTGTCCACCGTCATTAACTTGAGAAAGGCGGCAGCTATAGGCATAGAAGTGGTGTCTACGTATAGTAAAGTAGCCATGCTCTAGGCAATGAAACCACCTATGGCGCCACCTGGTGGAAAACAACAGAGTTAGCATTTATATCTCGAAAACAGAATGAGATAGAGAAAAAAGTGAATTACAAAGTTTTAGGGCATCATCAATTCAATACGAATAGACACCTTGCATACAGAAATGCTATGATTAGAAAGTGTAAAACTCACAAGGCTGCGAATGTGAAGCGATACATCATGGAGACCTTCCTACAAGTCATTGGGTATGGTGGCTGCATGGAGTGGCCTCCACGCTCACCTGACCTGACCCCATTGGACTTCTTTCTGTGAGGTCACATCAAACAGCAGGTGTATGTCACCCCTCCACCAACATTGTAGGATCTAAGATGATGTATCACAGATGCTTGTGCAAACGTGTCACCTACCATATTGCACAACCTGCAGCAAGATACAGTATGCTGTCCAGTGTCCAGATGTGCATTGCAGCTGACGGTGGCCACTTTGAGCATCAAAGTTAAATGAGTGTCATACGCGTGACCAGCATTCAATGTTTTGGGGGGGTCATAGGTTTCATATCATAGCATTTCTGTATGCAAGGTGTCGATTCGTATTGAAGTGATTATGCCCTACAATTTTTAATTTCCTTTTTTTCTATATTGCATTCCGTTTTCAAGATAAAAATGCTAACTCTGTTGTTTTCCACCAGGTGGCGCTATAGGTGGTTTCATTGTGTAGCGCATGGCTACTTTACTATACCTAGACACCACTTCTATGCCTATAGCTGCTGCCGTTCTCAAGTTGATGTCTGTGGACAGGATATGGGTGGGCACACTGTATATATATATATATATATATATATATATATATCACTGGGATCAGGTTCTCTGCCCCTACATCATGCTGCTTTCATAACAGAGCAAGTGTCTGGGGACAGATTCCCTTTAATTTGAAGGTGATATGATTAATATGTTATATTTTTATATTTAATATTTTATATCTCCCTTTGATTATCCGTTAAACAATATATATTTATATATCTATCTTTAATAACTTGGTGTTGGGTTAGCTTTTTATGTGTTATTCATGTAAACCTAATTAGACCCGATGTTGTCAATGTTTAAAAGTTGCTGAAGGCATTGAGAGCTTTATAAAACTAGTTTGGAAAAATTCAGCAAAATCATGATTTATTGCTTTTTGTCTCTAAACTTACATATTTTTTTAGAGAATGTAGTAAGACATACTCATTTCTCCTGTGGGAGTAATTAAACACTTTTGTGGGATGCTCTAAAACTAGGTGTCGCTAGGTACACTAGTGGATGAGATATATGATGTTTGAACACTAGATGTTGCTAGATACACTATTGGAGGAGTAGTCAAACAAGCCAAATTTCAGGAGCCGGAAATCAGTGTCAGTTACAAGGGATACAAGTAAAATATATCTTTGTACCGTGTTAGCCAGTAGGGATAAAAAAATTGTTTAAAAGAACTGAGAGTCCTCAGTGGTTGATACCTTTTAATGGCTAACTGAAAAGATGGTAATGATTGCAAGCTTTCGAGACTACTCAGGTCTCTTCATCAGGCATGGTATAACACAAAGTGACTCTTCAGATTTTGTTTTATACCATGCCTGATGAAGAGACCTGAGTAGTCTCGAAATCCTGCAATCATTACCATCTTTTCAGTTAGCCATTAAAAGGTATCAACCACTGAGGACTCTCAGTTCTTTTAAACAGTTACAAGGGAGAGAGTAGAGCCAAGGTCAGGATACAAGCCGGAGGTCTGGAAGCCAGGAATACATGACAGGTACAAAGGGAGAGAGAGGAGCAGAGGTCAAGATACAAGCTTAGGTATGGGAATCAGGTAGTCAAGTCAGGGTCGGAGAAACAGGCGGAGGAGGGTACTAGGAACGAGGTAGCGGAACAAGAACAACACGGTCACTTACGGGAGCCAGTGCTGCAACACAGCAACTATCACTGGTGGTGTTCAGGGAGAAGGAGCTCCAAAATAAAGCAGAGCAATAACCTGGGACAAGGCTCCACCTAACAGGGCCCTCCCACAGGGCCTAAGACTGTGAACAGCCAGTCTACTGGAAAACAATACAAAACCAAGCATTGGCTCTGCGGGAGAGCAGAGCACCACCAATCAGAATCATCACATTGTGGTTTGGGATCTAAGACCAGAAATGCCTTGAACATTGACAGATACTGGCCGTGTGTGCTCTTGTCTCCAATGCATCGCTCATAACTTAACCAACATTGACAGATTTGGAGACCTCTTGTGTCTCACCCCAAATAAGCTCTCTCAGGAAAGATGTTTCCTTAGCAAAGGATAGAGGTCTAATTCTAAATAATCAGACTTTCATGGCACTTTTTATTTTAAAGATTCTGTAGCTCTTCAGGTTAAATAAAAAACCCCGGTATCCTTAAATTTTTTTGTGGACAGAGAAAGAAGTCCTATTTTTATGGACTAGAATTTCTGGAAAGTTGGGAACCTAGCTGTTAGGTGGCTGTATATTTTAAAGATTTCTAACAATAATAGAGTATTGGTATAGGTCTTAAAGATGCTCAAGGTTTTTTATATAGTTTTTTTGTATTTTAGAACACAGTGTTTTTTCTGAAAGTCTGTCTATAACGGCACCTACATAATTAGCATTGTAATTTTGATAAACGATGATACATCAATTAAAACAGTGCAATTTTAGTAAAAAAAAACCTCCATAATTTGGAACTGTTGGTAGGATTAATAGTAGATTAATAGAGCAGAAATGGAAGTAATGAACTAGATGTAGGACTATGGTTCATTGGCCAAGTCAATAATCTTTGACCACTGGTTTTATCAATTTCCCTGCCTCCTGACATTCCCAGCTCTTCATTCCTCTTTATTAACCAGAGTGGGGCAATCTCATGATTGCAATGAGTTGCACAAATGATGTCAAGCCAGCCCATCTAATCAAAGGATGATCTGGGTAAGCAAAGCTGTAATGATATCCACAGGTCTCCCATCCTGCAGGTACAAGTACTGGCCTGGTAGATGGCTTGTAGTCAAGTGAATTAATTTTTCCATTTCTAACTGCGAGGCATTATTATTACATTACTGCGGATGGAAATAATATTTAAATCAGTAATAATGAAATGCATAAGCTAGTACAACATGGTGAAAACCAATGGGGTATTCACATAGGTAAAATGCATGACATATCGACAGGATATTCCAGATGTATCCAATAGATACCCATATCCCACTACTGGGAACCAAATGTATCTCAAGAATGGGCTCCTATCAGGAATGGAAATGTTGCTGAGCTCCTATTCCTCCGGAAAAGCCAAGGACTTCTTCTTGAGATAGAAGCAGGCCCCAGTGATATAATTGTCTTCCGTTATGCCAAACCCTGTTGATATGTCATTAATGTCCAAGAAGGAAATAACTCTTTCATGCTTGTAAAGTCAATGTTATTGTGACATAGCAGGGTAGTAATTCTGTTCACAAATCTAATATTATCTGTTATTAAGTCCAGTTTCACATATTTCCTATACATCAAAAGTTTACATAGAAAATATCATTTTTGCGTTGGCTTATTCCATAGCTGACACATGAAAAATATTTTTGTATATAATGCCATCCTTTTATTTACTGCATATTCAGCAAGATTATATCCTAAACATTACAATACAGTTTACAACCTTTTCTGAGAGAACCATAAATCCTGCTGTTATGAAACTGGCCCATAAGGAGTATTTACTATTCAAACACCTGGGAAGCTTAAGTCACAAATGACCTTAGGCCTCCAGTGCTTACTTAAAAAGGCCCCGGCTGTTTTAGATGAATTGTGACCATGACCAAAGGTCAAAACTATGACTGGAAAGACCTAAGATGAGGTATTTAAAGTTGAATCGCTTACGTTTTCTTTGTTTATTGGAATAGGATGGCAATAAAACTGCCAGCGATGATTTATTGTACGGTACAAAAAATATGGTGCGGTACGAGCCTTGATCCATACCATAGTTAATTGTAAATACTGTATCGTCAATAGGAGATAATGGAACACATATATTGCCTTTACTTTGCATACTCTACATAAATCAGTATCATGGCAAGTGATTTAATTAAGAACAACACTCTAGTTGTAGGTTCATTAGATGGCAGGTTTGATAATGCAGTTGGAATATGACTGGCGATAACTCACTGGGATACATGAGGCACTGGTGTAACTGGGAGCAAGGACTAGGGCAGGTGATTCAGGTACAAATTGCCAGAGCTGCCAGTACACTGTAAGGCTCTATATGTCGTACAGTCATTTATGAAATGTGTTTGTTAGTTTTTGTATATACTCGGAGAATATAATATTGCTGCTGATTCAAACAGTTATAGAAAGTGTTATTTCTTAAGATATTTGAAGATTGTGCTGCAGCCTTTATATGTAGAGTGGTTTCTCATATAAGTAAATGAATGGCTTCCTACGTAAATAACAAAGGCGAGTTAGAACATCCATAGAGTGTCCTTCTCTGTTTACTTTGAGCTTTAATACATCTGCACATGTCATTGTGCTTATGTTGTCTACTGTTTATATGCCAGGTTGATGTTATGGAATATTGTCTTACAGAATATGACCCTGACTTATTAAATTATGCACTATAATGGAAATGTTCTAATATTCAGTATATATCATAGTAGATGGCGCATGGTATATTTTCCTCTTCTAAATTTATCATGGTTGCTGCTTTATGATTCTGGAATGGTGTGGGGAATATTGGCTCCAGGCACCATGTCCTCGGGGAAAGGGGGGTAGGAGTATTACTACTGATAGCTAAATGATCCACTGGAACAGGGAAGAAATGACCAGATTCTGTGTTGTAAATGTCTTATGAGTAGAGATGAGCAAATCCAAGCTGTAAAATTCAGGGTTCATACAAAACAGCAGGTGTCCTGGTCTTGGACTTGACCATTCAAGTCTGTGTCAGAGTTCAGGTGCTGTTCATATGCTAACAAAGTTTGTTGAAAGGCTGCAGCAGAGCGGAGCAGATAGAGAGAGACCATTTTACAGCACAGATGTTCTGGTCTACATTGACTTATATGGGGTTCAAAGTCCGGGGTCAAGTCCAAGTCCCAAACCAAACTTTTAACTAACATATAGCCGAAACTGGTGAATGCAAAATTTCAAAGGTCCACTCATCTCTACATGAGAGTGGAGAAAAGGTAGCCGATATGAGATATTATGCCTGCTTGGTAACTAGCAGTTGTGAACATGCCTATGGCAAGGGTGGAGTCTTTGGTAATAAATTGGGAGAATGATTATGTGATGCTGGATGATGATTAACTCCAGAATTGTGAAGATTGTATGAATTGCTGTGTAGCTAAGAAGTAGCTATGGATAGTAAAGTCAGCTGTGTCATGTGTCCATTCGATAAGTTGACCTAAGTAACTAAGAGATATTGAAAGTGATTTATCAAAGCATTCTACCTTTTAGACAGTGGACTCTTAGATTAGATATTCTTAAAAGACAGGCAATGTCTCGATGGAAATCCCTGCACAAACCAAGCATTCGGCGTCTGTATCAGACTAAAGAGGTTGAATGGACAGTATATGTTTTAATTATTGCACCTTCCTTTGGAAATACTTTGATGTGATATGTAAATTTCAAATTATTCTTCTTCATGCAGCGCGATTTAAGGGGTTAACAGGCGTGGGTGGATTGAGAATCCACTAGCACCTGTGAGGCACTCATGTCTACTGCACAAATCTGCAGACATGTGTAGGGATCACTGCTGGCTCACCGCAGCAGCCAACGGTGACCACCCTTCATGATTTAGGACGTACAGTACGTACTCGGCCGTGAAGAGTTTAATAAAGTTTTGTCCAAGCCAAATACTAAGAACTATCAAAAATAAAGCATCTTTATTTAAAGCAAGGCACACCAAGAAGAGGAAAAATACAGCATCAAAAATGTGCCAAAAACGCATGTAAAAACACACAAAATTACATTGAAAAAAAGCAACTAACTTAATTTAAATAATAGGTGCAAAATTGGTACAGAAATTCAGCAACATCAACATCTTACCAAAACAGGATTGTGGAACGTAACCTAAAGGTTTTTACCTACAAAACACATTTTTCCTTTACTCACAGCAAAGCTGATAAAAGTTTGATTGGTATAGGTCAATGGGACCCTCACAGATAGTTTTTAGATGGGCCTCATTGTCTATTCTGGGAATTGAGTGAAGATGTCCATTCTAAAGCAGCCAGCAGCTGTTTATCAGTCCCCCTGAAGTGAATGGAGTGGCAGCAAAGCATGAGCTCTACCTCTCCACTCACACAAGTTTTTTTTTGCGGCTCAAATTTTTGTAATTGGTGGGAGTTTAAATAATTGGACACCTGACAATCATGTATTACTTAAATTACAGTGCCTTACAAAAGTTTTCACCCCCTTCAAATTTTTCACGTTTTACAACCTCACACAATGGAACTTCACTGTTTCTTTCGGGGTTTTCATCAGTTCATGTCAAGAACATGCCTACAACTATGAACATTTGTTTTTTCACTGTGAAACAAACAACAAATAGGAAAAAATAACTGAAAACTTCAGTGTGCATAACTATTGACCCCCTAAAATCAATACCCTGTACAGCCTCCTTTTGCAGCAATTACAGCTGCAAGTCACTTTTGGATAAGTCTCTATGAGCTTTCCACATCTTGCCACTGGGATTTTTGCCCATTCGAAAAGGCAAAATTTCTCCAGCTCCTTCAAGTTACATGGTTTCCTCTGGTTAGCAGCAATCTTCAAGTCTGAGCACAGGATTAAGGTCTGTGCTTTAACTAGGCCCCTTCAATACATTTACATATTTTCCCCTAAACCACTCTAATGTTGCTTTAGCAGAAAGCTCTGGGTCATTGTCTTGTTGGAAGGTGAACCTCTTTCCTAGTCTTAAATCACTGACAGACGGAAACAGATTTTCCTCAAGAATATCCCTGTATTTTGCATTATCCATCTTCCCTCAACTTGAACCATTTTACCTTTCCCTGCTGCTGAAAAAAATCCCACAGACGTAGTGTTTAACTTGGTTGCCAAAAAGTTCAATTTTGATCTCCTCTAACCATAACACCTACTTCCATACATTTGGAGAGTCTCCACATGTCTTTTGGAAACCTCATAATGAGACTTCCAATTTTTGACTGTAAGAAAAGGTTCTTTTTTTTTTGGCCACTCTTTTACAAAAGCCAGCTCTATGGAGTGTGTGGTCCATACGTGGTCATATTACCAGATATTCCAGACTCTGCAGCTCCTTCAGGGTTACCTTTGGTCTCTATGCTGCTTCTCTCATTAATGCCCTCCTTGCCCGGGCTCAGAGTTTTGATTGGCGATCCTCCCTTGGCGGGTTTTTTTTGTGGTACCATGTTCTTTCCATTTGATGATAATGGATCCAGGGGATCATCAGAGACTGGGATTTTGTTTAGAACCCAACCCTGACTTGTACTTCTCAGTAACATTGTCTCTGACTTGTTTGGAAACCTCTTTGGTAATCATGGTGTTTGGTTAGTGGTTCCTTTGCCTATTGGTGTTGCAGTCTATGTGACCTCTCAGAAAAGGTGTGTATTTACTGACAAACCCCGGGACACTTAGATTGCACACACACAGGTGGACTTCCATTCACTAACCATGTGATTTATAAAGATAATTGCTTGCACTAGAAATTTTTAGAGGCTTTATAGCAAAATAAACGAATACATATGTGCATGGCAATTTTTATTTATTTTATCCCATAAATGCAATTTTTGCCTATATTTTTCCCACTTTATTTCCCAAATTAGACTATTAAGTGCTGATGCATCATATACGACTCAGATTATAAAAATATTTAAATACAGGTGGTAATGTAACAAAATAGTTAACAAGTCAAGGGAGTGAATACTTTTGCATGGCACTGTATAGCTGTATATTTGATGACATTTTATTATATTTGGCACTGTATATTTAATGACATTTTAATGTTGGCTGCAAACTGACCTAACTCCAGCTACTTGTGTAGTGGGACAAAGACAGTTAAATTATATTTTTAGATTAATTTAGGTTCCATGATGAGATTTCCTTATTAGTATATTGCCATAATACAAAATTAAGATGTTAAACATGTATGCAACATGTTATGAAACGTAGCTCCATGCCTTCTAGAAGTTGAAAGATAATTGGGCTTGAGAACTAAGGCAGAGTAATGCTACTGTAAGTGGGTGAGGTGATACATAGTGCTTCTTCTCATCTTCTTTTCACACATCCATATTCTTCTGGTGTCAATTAACACCATGAAATGAGATTCAGAGTATTTATACACATGGTAAGATGAAGAAAATTGGTTTCTACCTTATGGGGTTTTTTGCATTATTCTGGATCAACATTGCAGTATAATAGGCTGAACTAGATGGAGTATGTTTTATTTTCAAGCCTATGGAGACTATGTTATCACAGTATGACTTTAAAATATTTACTGGATATCAAATACAAAATCTGAAGTTCCTCCACCAGTTTCATCTTTGTCACTAGAACTTGCAAGTGACACAATTTTCTCAGTCGTATCATGCACACCAACGCCTACCTTATGACGCATGCATAAAGACCACTGTCTTCTGTCACAGTTGGCCGAAACCAAATGGCATCTTCTTCTTTGCTCATCCTTATTCCATCAAAAGCAATTGGTTCTTCAAAATCTCCAGGCCCAGTACTTTTATACCACATCAAGCTGAGTCCAGCACTCTGTGCTAATGTATAGTTTGCTCTAATGTATCCATAAAATAGTGCACATTTTATCCGAACAGGTTCACCAACCAAAACCTGATATTTCTTGTAATCCACCGACCAGTCTGTACATCCGTCTGCTGCAAGAAAAAAAGAGAATCCATTAGGATCTTCATCAAACAGGATATTAACTCATCTATAACTATAAACTGGGAAATCGGAAAAACAAATCAAGTAACTAGAAGAATGCAGATTATATTTCGCATTACACCATAGAGTCTCATTACCTTAGGCAAATATAGACAGTGTTAGACCAATTTCTATAATATGCTGGCTGACACGTTACTGATGTGTAGAATATTATTGCCCAGCGTGATAATACTTTTACACCTTTCAGTGATAATTATTTGTATCAGAAAAGTTAAGTGTAAATTAAGTAGATGTGAAGTGAAGTAGATGTTGCAAATTATGTTTTGTAAACATTGATTTTAATAAGAAAGATACAAAGGTGAAGAAGAAAAGTGTGAAAGAGCAGTTCCAATACAAAGTGTAAAGGCTGCTTTAGACGTTGCAATTTGACGTGCGATCGCATTAGCGATCACATCCACCCCCGTCGTTTGTGCGGCACGGCAATTTCTTGCCCGTGTCGCACAATGCTGTAACCCCCCGTCACACGTACTTACCTTCCTAACGACCTCGCTGTGGGCGTAGAACATCCACTTCCTGAAGGGGGAGGGATGTTCGGCGTCACTGCGACGGCACACAGTGGCCAGCCAATAGAAGCGGAGGGGCGTAGATGAGCATGACGTAAACATCCCGCCCACCTCCTTCCTTCCACATTGGCGGCGGCCATAGGTAAGCTGCAGTTTATCATTCCCGGGGTGTCACACGGAGTGATGTGTGCTGCCCCGTGTATGATGAACAACAGGACGTGCGATTTTTAGAAAATGAGTGCCGTGTCAGCGATGAACGAGTAGGTGAGTGTTTCTGCTCGTAGCTGTCACACGCTACGATATCACTAATGATGCCGGATGCGCGTCACTTACGACATGACCGACATCTCGTTAGATATATTGTAGCGTATAAAGACCGCTTAAGTCATACTGAATGCTTAAACTTTTAATGCTCAATAACGTACAGTATGGGATAGAGCAGTTTGAGGTGTGAGCGGTATTAGGAGCTGATCCCACTCCACATAGGGTTGGTTATGACTGTAACATACAGATATCTGTACTAGCTCAGATCACCTCTGTTTTACCAATTAAAAGCCACTGTCAATCACTGACAGCAGCATATCAGTAGCACCATAAGGCTGTGTGCACACGTTGCGTTATTATTGCGGTTTTGTATGCATTTTCACATTCACATTGGTCACAAAACTGCAACGAAATCTTTATGCCAGCAAAATGAATGAGCATCCTGACGTGCTGTGCATACTTTCAGGATTATTCCTTGCAGATTTGGTGCAGATAATAATCTGCAGTATGTCAATTCTTTCTGCGTTCTTGCCTGCATTTTCACCATTGAAACCAATTAAACAATGCACACAAAAAAGCATCAAAAAACGCATCTCAAATTTCATTAAAAAGTATTTTTGCCACTGCAGTTTTTCCTGCCAGGAGATGCAGATTTGATGCAAAAATTTCTGCAACCAAATCTGCAATTTGTGCACATACCCTATAGGTGGTACATTTATTTTACTGCCATCCACTCGCTCATTATTGGTGCTAATAGTTTCCGTATAAGCTATGGGTCTGCTGAAGGCTCCTTTTGCTGCCATCTTTGTATTCTGGTGAAGCTCAGGCACTATCTACTTATCTAAGGAGTCTGTGCTTAGTACTATATACTGCAATACTAAACTTTAGGCCTGAGTGAAACTTGCAAGTGACTCACGCTAGTCTCACATTGGCATCACCCGTCACGGCCTGCTGCCCTCCGGACAGGAGTGTCTCAGCTGCATAGAAATACATGCAGCTGACCTACTCCTGTCAGGAGAGTGTGCGGCCGTGGCGGGTGATACCGATGCGAGTCACTCGCAAGTGTGACTCCGGCCTTAAGCACAGGCTCAAGTTCCTTATGGGGACTAAAGGAACACAGTGCTTGAGAACATGCCATTAAAAAACAACAATGAAACACACTAAGGGCTGTAAAAACAATACAGATTAAAGGGGGTTGAGGAGAATTAGTATTTATTGGCTCATAAGCTTTTCGATTATGAAACTTCCTACATTAAAACTCCCCCTCCCCAGGTCCATACAGTGGTTCGGAGCTTGGATCTTGGTGAATGCTCATTGAGGGCAGTGGTCTACTGACAATGTTTATGCCACAAGACTTTCCAGGGCTCAGAAAGTGTGAACATTACTGGTTTGGTGGTTAGGTATACTTTTTTTAGTTTTATGCACCACAATAGGACCATTCATATAGGTTTTTCCAGTAGTAGACAAACACTTTAATCCCAGAAATAGAGGAAATCTTTAAAAATCCCAACTTATACTGACATACCAAGTCACAGTATAAACCAATTGATCTGTTCAGTTATACAGCATAAAAAAAATCATATAACAATGCTGCAGCCATTCTACAAGTAATTTCTAACGTTTCTCATTTCAACCAATTTTTTCTTCCTCAATTCTCCAGTCATTTTTTATAAACAACTCATAGACCCTTGTCACTTTTACTACTCATACATTTTCAGGATATTATAGTGGATCTCTGAAACTATTTCCACTTTCTCTCTACAGCTAGAGCTTTGATAAAGCATAACCCATTTCCTTGACCTTGATTTGATGTCAGTAGCTGTATCGATCTCCCAGTCTCATCCAAATGTATTAGTAGATTATATAAATGTGCCCCCAGCCCATTACTTGCTACTGTTTTCTATATTTATTGCACCTACAATCCGCATGTTTATAATACACACATCAACCAGCCAATACTATCCAATCTGTATTGCATTTATAAGAGCCTCGATGATTGCAGGCATGAATATAGTATTACTTCCTGATGATGCTGATGTAATAGTTGGAATTACCAATGCAACTTCACAATTTATACCAAAATATAAAGTGTTTCTCCAATATACCTCCAATAAACAATATATAATTAGAAAACTAAAAACATATTGTCAAATGTAGCAATATTAGATGTTGCATTTTAAGAACAAGAGACTCTAGCTGACAGAAGTGGGGCCCATTGCTCTCGCACTGTTTAACAGCTGTGTTAAGGGTACTTTATTCGCTGCGACATCATTACCGATATATCGTCGGGGTCACATCGTTAGTGACGCACATCCGGCGCCGGTAGCAACATCGCATTGTGTAACACTAATGAGCGACGATCAATGATCGCAAAATCATTCAAAAACGGTGACACATCGGTCATTTCCTTAATATCGCTGCTGCCACCGGAATGATGTTGTTCGTCGTTCCTGTGGCAGCACACATCGCTATGTGTGACACCGCAGGAGCGATGAACATCTCCTTACCTGCGTCCACCGGCAATGAGGAAGGAAGGAGGTGGGTGGGATGTTATGTCCCATTCATCTCCGCCCCTCCGCTTCTATTGGCCAGCCGCTCAGTGACACCGCAGTGATGTCGCTATGACGCCAAACGCACCTCCCCCTTAAAGGAGGGAATGTTCGGCGGTCACAGCGATGTCGCAGTCAAGTTATGTGCATGTGACGCTGCCGTAGCGATAATGTTCGCTACGGCAGCGATCACCAAATGTCGCACGAGCAACGGGGGTGGGTGCTATCGCGCTTGACATTGCAAACAATCGCTAGCGATGTTGCAACGTGTAAAGTACCCTTTAGACTTCCTTTCTAAGGTTGAAGGCATCTGTAGCTAAAGTATCTCCATGATTATAAACTTAATATGACTGTATTACAATTTTAAGTCAAGTTTGAAAGAATAAATCACTATAATTTTAATTCCATTATTTATTTTGGTTAATATTATATAGTTTCTTTTTTCTTTATTTGCATGTCTATGACAAAACATATTTTTTTAAGAAAATAAAAATATTATTTTTTTCCTCAGCACATACCCTACAGTATTTTCTTTCTTGGCTAGCCTTTCTCCTTCTTGTGTGAAGAATCATGGTTGGCTTGGAAACCATTACTTTCCAAAAGCAATTTACTCATATAACAGCTTTAGTGTTATGTACTATACATTACTGGGTTACTGCTTCTCTGCATTTTCCACCACCTATTTTTATTCTGCTCTTATCCAATGCAATTTAGTTTGTGTACTTTGCACTGACTTCTGCACTTTATTGATTTCAATTTCGTTTCCAGACATTGGTTACATTTGAGTATACAAAACATAGCTCTGCATAATAAAAATATAGCAAAATGTGGCCATTCATCTTATGTTTAAAATATACTCTGCAGAAGAGACACTTTAATGTAAGGAAGCTAAGACATATCCAATTTGTGCAGTTTCACTTCCGAAGATGTATTTCAAGTTCCAGATCACCTGCTGATTCATATTCCACAGTAACTATGTATCAAATCCTATTTTAAAAACTACTGTATGCATCAGATTGTACACGGCACAAAAAGAAAGTCAAGAAGCTTCAAAAGGCGTTACTTCTTCAACCAGTATCCATATCAAAGCTCAATTAATAGTGCTTTGGATTTAACAGATATTATCTAAAGCGCAAAGACAGTAAACTAAACAAAATAGATAAGAAATATATGGAATGATAATTATGCATAATAAACAAAATGCATACCAACTAGTCTTCACGGTAATCCCCAGATGAAGGAAAAAAGTATATAGACCAGATACAACATAAAAAGGAGCACTCTTTGCATCTGATTTTGGTTAGAGCTGAAAAATTGTACTCAACTATTCTTATTCACAAAGTGCAGACACCATCTTTGCATATTACAGATAATTCTATCTATTAACTATCTATTTATTATCTATCTGTATGATCTATATATAATCTATCTATCTATTAACTATCTATTCATGTATTATCTATCTATATGATCTATATATCATCTCTTTTTCTATTAACTATCTATTCATGTATTATCTATCTATATCATCTATATATAATCTCTCTATCTGTCTCTCAATCAATCTATTTACCGTCTATCTATCTATCTATCTATCTATCTACCATCTATCTCTCCATCATAAAATTAGTAGAATATAGAAAGTAAAATGTTAAGGGGTATGTTCACTTTTAAACATCTCTTGACATGTAGGATTCTTCCAGCAGGGATCAGAGGGTCCTTGTGAACCAAAAACCCTATGAAGAAGCTTGAGGATCTGGAATATACTGTGCCCCTTCACCTTCTATTAGCTTCACACTGTGAGGTTTATGCGTGAAGCTGACTGTCACAAAGTCATTTATTTCAGTGGCTCTACCATGTAAAAGACTGTAGACTGCATCTGACAGATGCCAAAGAGGCACATGAAGTGGAAGGTGCATACTTCATTTAAGATGTAATCCCATAGTATAAAGTTATGATCTGTAATCCTGCCCTTAAGAGTGAAAATTGTAAATACTACCTCTACATAGAAATTAATATTCCCTTTAGCGTTTCCTTCTACCCATTGGTAAAGTTATAAATGACTGACAGTTGATTATTTCTCCGCACAGCCACTCAGAACTAGTAATTGGAGGCTGCAGTAGACATCTGACTTTAGTAATATTAGGAGAATAACAGAAAAATATGTAGCATTTTATTCTTATATTAATATAGCAATTCAACAAAAATAATAGCTAAGAATATTCTACAGAGACATAATGAAAAAGGGTAAGAAATAATGATGGCGGAACATGCTAGCCACTGCTCGGTACTCGGTTGAGCATTGTGGTGCTCAGGTACTTGCGGAGTTTGGCCAAGTATCGCTAGTGCTTTGATGTTTCATCCGTGAAACAATGACCATAATGCACATGCTTGCTTCACTGCATAATGTGAGCAGGCCACCCCTAGGGAGAGACTTTCCCAGTCTTTGAATGCCTCTCACTGGGGCTGTGTCCCAAAAAACCTTGCCCTCTTCCCCCCCGGAAATGCTCTGTGTATGGCTGATGTATGTGGGCGGAGAGACAACTGCCCAATCATTGACTTCCAATATATGCTTTACTCAAGTAGAGCATTTGTAAAAACAAAAGTTTTATACAACCAAAATAAACAATTTTTGTATTACGTTGTTTTTATTATTAGTAGTAATTGTATTATTTCATTTTTTTTAATTACAATCATAGTTGGCAAGAAATCCACCTTGATTCACAGATGTAGGGTTCCCTCACATTTGCGAATAAAAAAATCTTTCACATTTTCATCTAGAGAAGTTGGGAAAGTGAAATTCATTTGGTTTTCCATGTCATGTGAGTGCTCTGTGAATGTGCGACTTTTTCTCGCACATTTTCTTGTATTTGTGTGCCATCCATATGCAATGAGACTTTTTTCTCAACAACTATTATTCTACAATCATTTCCAAGAGCATTTACTGTGCTCTATGCTATTGGATGGTAAAAATCTCATTTTTTTATTGTAGTACAGTTGGAATAAATCTGTGAATTTTCACTTTTTATATGATGCATGCCAATTTCAGATCGTGCTGGCTCCCCTCTCTCTCTGGTTGGTCGTAGTTATGCTACAAATTCTGGTGGCCGGTCACCACCATGCCATGCACGCCTGATTTTGGTTTGCTTTGTATTCCTCCTGTTGGTAGCTGTTCAGATTCAGTTGCCTCACCCTTTCCACAGGCATTGCTAATTAAGCACCATCTTGGATCTGGTCCGCCTTTATCAATGGTTGCTGTTTGGCACTGGGAGGATCAGTTCTGATATAGTCCTGGTATGGTGCAGAGCTTGCTCCACATGCTGGGACCTGGGCTGGTCTCTATCCACAAGTGCCTTTTTGCAACATAGAAGCGGTTATATACAGGTTACAGGTATGTGTGCTGTATTATGGTTCTGCTTTTAACTTTATCTAGGAGGCCGCATGGCACATGAAATACAGAATGTAGAGTAGGACCCCCCTATTGAGATTTGCCGTGACGTTGGCAGGGGTGGCTCAAAAAATTGATCAATTATTTGCTAAAAATCTCATTTTTTTATTGTAGTACAGTTGGAATAAATCTGTGAATTTTCACTTTTTATATGATGCATGCCAATTTCAGATCGTGCTGGCTCCCCTCTCTCTCTGTTTGGTCGTAGTTATGCTACAAATTCTGGTGGACGGTCACCACCATGCCATGCACGCCTGATTTTGGTTTGCTTTGTATTCCTCCTGTTGGTAGCTGTTCAGATTCAGTTGCCTCACCCTTTCCACAGGAATTGCTAATTAAGCACCATCTTGGATCTGGTCCGCCTTTATCAATGGTTGCTGTTTGGCACTGGGAGGATCAGTTCTGATATAGTCCTGGTATGGTGCAGAGCTTGCTCCACATGCTGGGACCTGGGCTGGTCTCTATCCACAAGTGCCTTTTTTGCAACATAGAAGCGGTTATATACAGGTTACAGGTATGTGTGCTGTATTATGGTTCTGCTTTTAACTTTATCTAGGAGGCCGCATGGCACATGAAATACAGAATGTAGAGTAGGACCCCCCTATTGAGATTTGCCGTGACGTTGGCAGGGGTGGCTCAAAAAATTGATCAATTATTTGCTAAAAATCTCATTTTTTTATTGTAGTACAGTTGGAATAAATCTGTGAATTTTCACTTTTTATATGATGCATGCCAATTTCAGATCGTGCTGGCTCCCCTCTCTCTCTATTGGATGGTAATGTAGCCATAAAAATCAGATGGCATATTGATGGTCTGTGTGACGTCCGTTTTTTTCCCAATCCCGGAGATACGCACTGATGAATTTTGAGCATTTTAAGCGATTAGACGCAGCATGACAGATCAGCACTTCCTCATTGTTTAACATTGTGCGAGTGCAATGTGATTTATTTATTGGATTACACTTGGCGTATTTATACACAGATGTGAGTGAGCCCTTACACTTATCTACTCAAGAGACTTTGTATAGTTGAGCATAGGACAAAACATTTGTTTTTTGTAAAGCTATGAAATTGGGGTCTTTTGACATACAATGCAGAGTGGTTTCTTAGAAAGACTCCAGAGATTAGGTAAATCTTTAGTGCTTTACAGCTTTTAAGTGTTGATCATTCTAGAATACAAATGAGGTCCCAGCCGGTCATAGTAAGCTGACCTAAGTCCATTTTAAGGCTTTGGCTGGAATCCTCTCTGCTATTATTTAGAATAGCATGCATCATTTCTGAGAGAAAATATCATTCATTTTGAAAGAAAATTGAAATATCAATTTCTGACTCTGCAGCCGCAACCTGGCTTACAGACATAGATTCAATTCAATTTCTAGGTCCTGTGAGGTAATATGGGATTGCAACTTTCCAATCAAAATAAGGAAATCAAACGTATTGTTATGTCTTGGGAACTTAAGCGTGTCAATAGGTGAAAGCTTTTTTCTTTTTTTTTTAAAGAAAAAATGAAGAATCCAATCAGATATATCTGCTAATCTGGTGCTTAAATACATATTATTTTTTATATGGCTTATTTATATCCAAATCTGACATATGGATGGATAAATAGATAGCGATATAGCTAGAAAGATCGATCGATAGATAGATAGATAGAAAGATAGATAGATAATAGATAGATAGATGGATGGATAGATAGATAGATAGATAGATAGACAATAGATACATGGATAGATAGTTAGATATATAGGTAGATTGATAGAGTTCCCAAAAAGATTAACCAGCAGCACTCAAAATGCAGAAATGGGAGGTATTATTTTATTTTATTGGATAGATAGATGATACATAGATAGATAAATAATACATATATATATAAATAAATAGATAGATAGTGTCACAGGTGTGTTACAAGTGACAGACAGTCTTGTGGTCTCCAGTAATAGAAGGTCCCAGTCTTTGTCTGCGCAAAATGCTCCCCGACTTTCTATTATCCCTACTGTTAGTATTCAGTGTAATAGGTATCTCATCTGCTGGGTTTTCATCCTTTTCCCTTTAAGACCAAGCGAAGTTCCTTTTCCCTTCAGCTGCTAATCTGCATTTACCCTTGGGTTACCCTCTCATTTTCCCTGGACTTGTGCTGGTGACATTCAGTTCCTTCACAAGCTCCAATGATATACTTCAGCCTATGTTAATCTATAACTCACAAGTCAAGACCTGCATATGGGCTTTCATATGGATAACTTCTATCTCAGTAAAAGAGTGCTTTCTCCCTCTTTTCCGCAGCCTATCTGTCACACTGCACTGGAATGACATCTGAGTGCAATGTAATGTTTCACTCGCACCCATAGACTTGTATGGGTGCGTTTGAGCTGAGGCTCACTTCAGACCCAGCAAGCACTGTAACCCTTATGTGCATGATAATTTCTATTATTGAAATAGCCTATATAATGGTCTATATAACAATGGAAAAATACTACATTATTCTATTTTTACAGTATTAGTACAATATATAGCTGTTAAAAAGTTGTTTTGTGATGCTGTTTCAGCATATGAAAACAGGCTATTAAAAGCACAATGATCCAACATCCACATCAGGACTACGCCTTTTAATACTTATAATACAGCAATAAGACACAGTACATTGAGCATTTATGTGGCTTACTTACAGCAATGCAACAAAAGACTGATAGAAGACTGTCGATACTGTCTCTACCGTGATCACTGCCTCAGTTCCCCATCAATATAAGTTATCGCACAGCTTTTCTAAAGTGATGATTTTACAGAGGAATAAAATATTGAAGTATTTAGTTAAATTCTGAAATGCTCTGAAATGATTTGGCATTAGCAAATCTTTTTAATGCTTAAATTACGATTAGTCCGGTATGATATGTATTTATGGATCGCTGAACTAGTTTATAGAGATCACTGATGATGTAGATGAACTTCAACTACTTTGCACTAACTGGAATATCACATAATCACACTAACAAATCTTATAGCTATGTTTACATGGCCATAGTTTTAGTCTGAGCGCTTTTTATGAAAACAAACTACAACACTCCGACCATGTTATTCACTTGTTCACAGTTCAGCATTTTTGGGGTTTTTTTTTCAGATGAACTAAATATCTCAAAATATCCCATGTTGTAGTCTGCTGTAGATGAGACTCTGCTGGTCAGGTCTATGAGTGGTCTAAAACAATATGAATCAACTGTTTAGTATCCAAATCTTTCATATAGGAAATTGTATTGTTCTTGTAAGCCTTAAAAACTGCTGATGTTTAAAAATGAATGCCATACGGCTGGCATGTGGATGACTAAACAAACAGATGAAAAATTGTACAATTGGATGATTTTTTTTTCATGCTTGTGTTATGCAGCCTAGGCAAAATTCACCTGCAATGCTAAAATTTGTTTGTTTTGATAATTTGCTACATTTTTTCAGTAAAAGGCAAATATACCATGGTTTTGATTTGCTAGCAAAAAACAATAGTATGCTTAGGTGTGGTTTTTAACAGGTCATATTTAGAGCTCAGCGGACCCGTGAAAGTTCCGGTTCACTGGATTCAGCTTGACTTTAGTTAACAAGTTCATTTTGGGACTCAGACTTGAACAGAATTTGATCCTGGAACCCAAACCCCATGCAAGTCAATGATTGGGTAGTTTGGCTCTCTTTCCACATATAGCCAGCAATAAACAGAGTGGATTGTTTTTCCTTTTTGTTTTTTATACCCAGCATTCGAAAATGTTGTTTTACCTCCATTGATAGCCATTCAGAGACTGCAAGCGACTCCCACTGAGCCAAGCACCGAGAGCACCCTGATGCTTGTTCAAGTGGTTAGCATACGAACAGCACCTCAACTTGGATGCAGACATCTTTTAAAAGTCCACGTTCAAGTCCAAGACCCAGACACCTTCTGATTGGTATCAACCCCAAACTTTACAGTTCAGGTTTGCTCATCTCTAGAGATGAGTGAACCCAATTTTCAGTGTTTGGAATTTTATTAAAAAACAGAGTTCGGGTTCAGAGTTCGGGTGCTATCATACAAACACCACTTGCACGAGCATCACTGTGCATGGGTACTCTTAGTTCTCAGCTCAGAGTGAGCCGCTTTCTGTATTTGAACGGCTCACACTGGGGGTAATAACAGCATGATCGAATGTAGCGTCCACCCAAAAAAAGATAGAAAAACCCCACCCATCCCCGGAAGTGATCTGTTTATTGCTGGCTGCATGTGGGCAGAGACCCGAACTGCCCAATTCGTGACTTGCATTGGGGTTCAATTCAAGTTTGGGTCCAAAACCAAACTTAATTTAAAGTCCGGCTGACCCTGTCAAACTAAATTTCCATTCGTCTGGTCATCTCTACTCATTTCTATTCATTTTATTTTGCCAGGAGCTTGATGATGGGGAGTAAGAGGAAAAGAAGCCAACAGTTCCTTTCCTTGGCTAACATATTTGAGTACAAGTTTCAGATAAAAATAAAATCCTTGCTATCACACACACAAATACAAGTTTTTCTTAATTTTATTTATTTTTTTTCTTTGATAATCACAATTTGCAGAAGAATTACATATCTTTTAGAGAATCGTAGTCTCAGTAAATGTGTTTTACTCTTTGTTTCTTGTCACATAACTTGTCAATGCACTCGACACACATAACATTTACATTCTGACCTTGAGAGAATATTGCAGAACTTACAAAGGGGAATAAAAGCTTGCAAAGGTCATAATGTTACAACCGAAAAGCACCATTCACCTTTTGAAATACAAATGCCACTTGACATGCCTTACCTTTCTATATTTCTTAATGTTGCGAGTTATTGTATATCTGCCAATTTATCACTATAGCTGGAGTAAGTACAATGACAAGGTACATTAAGTTAATATGGTTTATTCCAAGAAAACAAGACAATCTTTGGCTTTCATAGTACAGCTGTGCTGAGGTGAACATCATATCTGTGACCAGCAAATAAAAAAGGAAAAGCTCTTGGTTTTTATATCTGTATCACATTGGATTTATTTTGGTATACAATTAGAGTGATGTGTTAGTTATATAATGTACAGAAATGATACCTGAACTTATCATGCTACTAAGAGAGTGACAGCAACTATGTCTAGAGATGAGCCGATCAGGCAAAGTTTGTATTTGTCTGTTTGTGTTGATTTATCCAGGACACTTGATTTGGGGAAAAGATGTCCTCCATGAACTGAATGTCTATTATTTTGCTCAGAGGTCTGCTTACACCACAAAACACAAAAAAACATAAGGTGGAAAAAATAAAACAAAATACATACCTAGCTCAAATCTCCAAATTCTTCAATCATCGTCACTCCTTCGGTGCTTGCTCATCTTCAGATCACCATCGCTCACACGGAAATTCCAAGACTGGTCATGAAAGGGTTGTGCGCATGAGCATACAATGTCCCAACATGTGCAGTGATGTCATAATCTTTCATGCATTTTCACAAAATCCTTCAGGATCTAAGCCTGAAGTTCTGGCCCAACGTAAGAGCCACAGCAATCCAAAGATCCAGAAAATATCAGATGGGAGACACAAAGGGGCTTGATGTCAGGGATGGGTGTGTAATGGATGGCCAGGGGACACAGGAAACCCTATGCAGACCCTAAGACCCTATTGGGGTTCCTGAGCTCACACTTACACCCGAAGATACCTGTAAAGGTTGGGAGGTCTGGGACCTCGACTTGGCCCTACCTCCTGTCCTAGCCCTGATGACAAAGTCCCTACCACCCACACCACCCAGGGGGACCAACCAGGATGGAAATCCCAAAAAATCCCATTAAATATAAAAAACAGACATGGGAAAAATAAAACCTTATGTACTCCTAAAACCTTCACCAGGGAACAACCAAAGGTATAAGGGTAGGGTAACAAGGGAATAGAGTTAAAAACAAAAATGGACAACAAACCACAGCAGACAGCAACAAGCACGTCCTCTCTGCTCCTGGGCTAGCTCAAACTGAGTTGAAAAACCAGCAACCTTTCCAGGAAGCAGAGGGATTAAAAACAGCCCGGAAATGCTCAAATGACAACTGAGCAAGTCTGCTGCTGCACCAGGGAAGGGATTAAACCTATAATGCCCAAAAGAAAAAAGCAACATTTAAATGTGCATGGTCTCAGATGGTAATAGAGAACTCTGATCCTGAGCATGTCCTTATACACATAACACTTGAAAGGTGAGTGGTTTGGTGAGTATATATTTTATTTTTAAAAAAATTGATGGCTATTTATAGTTCACCAAAATCTTGCAAAGTTGCTGCCATTTGGCTAAAACCAATTTGAAGCAAATAACCAAAAAAGTGTATTTTTTTTAAAATTTGAGCAGAATTAAATTTCCCTCGAAATTAGTTGCTCATCTATACATGCTAAATTTAGAAAAACACCAAATTTTACTGCTTAATTCAGAAACGCTGGGCAAGATTATTAGTTTAATTTTTGATAACATAAACTTAGACTGAACAGTTCTGTTTGTTTTATTACAGAAATTTTAGATGTAAAATATATTAGTTCCCTTTCTCCTTTTGCTAGTCACTAATCATAATAAAAAATACACATTACTATAGAATGGGAAATTGTGTCAATGTTTTTTTTTGCCCTGGATAATTTACAGATCTCTTTGTACACATTTGATATTTGATCATAGCATTATGTATAAATAGCCTAAAGCATATAGATCATCCAATGTAAGTAGTGCGCTGTTCCCATCCTATTTTCTATAAATTAATCAATAAATCTTGATATATATGATTCTCTCATGTGTGCTCAGATAATTGCTAGCTTCAGATCTGAATTAATGCAGTCTGTATTTTCTTTTCATAAAATTTAACCCACTTTCCTGAGAACAAGTTTGACAGGTGATTTAGCTTACAAGTTTAACGATGATGTGGAACTCACTGTATTTACAGCAAATTTTCTGCTCAACAGTAGCCATAGACATATATATATATATTTACATACCTCAAAATACAATATTTTGTCACAATCTATGGCACACATTTCAGTATGACTGGGATATTAACCTGTCAAACACATGACTAAAGGATACACATAGGAACCAAGAAACATAATAATTAGTAATGAGCTAGCATTGGGGTGCTCTGGTACTTGTGGAGTTTGTTCGAATATCACGGATGCTTAGATGTTTCGTCCGTGAAACATCGACCACAACGCACAGGCTTGATGTGAGCAGACACTCCAGGGAGAGCCATTTGCTGTCTCTGAATGGCTCTCCTGGGGGATAAAACATTATTCTCGGATGTAGTGTAACAAAAAAATAAACACCTCACCCTCCTTTCAGCCAGAAATCCTCTGTTTATGGCTGTCTTTTTATGGGTGGAGACCTGAACAGGCAAATTACTTATTTTCCATAATACTCATTACTCGCATTGAGCGTGTCCCGGCATCTGATAAGCTTGAATCGAGGAATGAGCACATGAGCATTTTAGTGCTCGCCCATCATTAATATTCATACATGACAGTAAAGTTTAAAACCCTGCCTTTTATAACCAATCTAACATGCCTGACATAGCCTATAAGACAGTTTATAAATAAATGATCACACAATATTTGATCAATATGTGTTTTATAAATGAGCCGTTATCCTTATCCAGGGGATTTTGAATAGGTCTCTGATCCTAAGGCAAACCAAATTTATCCGAAATAAAAACATATTAACCTAAATCTATACATAGTCACATATGATCGAAATGTATACCTCTGGGATATAATGTCCTAAATTTAATTAGGGTATATTTAGAATAAAAATAATCAGATCTGCTAAAATTTGAGCTCAAGAGATTTGATTGCTTACCTGATCACTGCCAACGCATCTGCCCACTGGTCCTCTGCTGGCTTCCTGAGGCACCATATTCTGCTCTGGTCTTTTTTAACAAGTGATTATGGCACTGGATAAGCCTCAAAATAGGGCAGAGAAGGAGAATAAATTCAAAGTGGGTACCTCTGGAAGCCAGTGGAGGATTGTCAGGGTAACTGACATGTGAAGAATGAAGAGCATAAGATGTTTTATTATTTTTTAACCCATTTCCAGCCCATATGAATTGAGAATATGGTAGCTGGATGACCACCTACAATTTTGCACAATTCATGCAAATTGAATATCATAAATTTTGAATTAGATATAATTTTCATATTTTGAGACGTTTTAAACAAATTCTGTTAATATAGAATTGATTCACCTATTCTTAATCTACAGTTTTTATATTTTTTAAGCACTGAAATAAATGGGCTGCTACAGTGTAATGTCATCCACACGTCATGTTTATTTTCTGTCTCGTTTTCTTGTTTTCCATGCTGGATTGTGCTGGCATGTAAGGCTGGAGACACACTTGCATGTGACTCATGCAAGGATCACATCACACTGTCGTGACCGGCCACCCGTTCTCAGGACAGGAGCAAGTAAGCTGCTTGGAAATACATGTAGCTGACCCACTCCTGTTCAGTGAGTGAGTGGCCAGTCCAAGCAGTGAGATGCGATCCTTGCATGAGTCACACACAAGTGTGACTCCAGCCTTAGCCAGCATCTGTTACCCCTTAATACTCCACTGGGCATGTGTGGAGGAATGTAAGCTTGAGCTGTGCATGCTCATTGTACATCTGAGCATTACCAGCAGCCTTTGTATGAGCTATCAGATGTGATGATACATACATCGATGTGGTCATAAGAGAGCGTGGACATTAGAAGAAATGGAAACTAAGTATAAGTCAGGAAAGCCAATGACATGATAGTTCTTGACATGAAGCCCAAATTTGACCTCAGGACTGTTTCAGTAAAGTAAATAAATTGGAAAGCACAGCAGATCCTGCTGTCTAGCAGGGGCAAGTCAGATCACCAACTGTCAGACACAGCTGGGAACCCTGGAGAGAAGACTGAAGCAGTATATTACCATGTTATCTGCTATTCTGCCAGCTACATAGGGCTCTGAGAGTGCTACTTAAAATTTAAAAGCATTGGAACTGACTACAATGTGTCTGCAGGCAAAGCTGTGAAGTCCTAGGTGTCTGCAGACATAGCTGTTAGTTCCTAAGTGTCTGGAGGCAGAGCTGTCTTAGGTGCCTACAAGTATATCAGAGCTGTTAAGTTCTAGGTGCTTACACGCATAGTAGAGCTGTAAGGTCCTAGGTGCCTACTGGCTTAGCAGAGATGTTAGATCCTAATTGTCTGCAGGCAGAGCTATCAGGTCTTACGTGCCTTCAAGCATAGCTGTTAGGTTCTAGGTGCTTACATTCATAGCAGAGCTGTAAGGTACTAGGTGCCTACAGGCTCAGCAGAGATGTTAGATCCTAGTTGTCTGCAGGCAGAGCTATTAGATCCAAGGTGTCTGCAGACAAAGCAGAGCTTTCAGGTCCTAGGTGTCTGCAGACAGAAGAGTTATTAGGTCCTAGGTGTCTGCCAGCATGGCAGTGCTCTTAGATCCTAGCTGTCTTCAAGCAGAGCTGTTAGGTCCAAGGTGTCTGAAGGCACAGCAGAGCTGTTAGGTTCTAGTTCTCTGCAGATATAGCAAAGATGATAGGTCCCAAGTGTCTGTAAGCAGAGTTGTTAGGTCCTAGATGCCGGCAGACATAGCAGAGCTGTTAGGTCTTAGGTGTCTGCAGACGTAGCAGAGCTGTTAGGTCCTAGGTGTCTGCAGGCAAACCAGAGTTGTTAGGTACCATATGTCTGCAGACAGATCTGTAAGGTCTTAGGTGCCTGCAAACATAGAAGAGCTGTTAGGTCCTAGGTGTCTGCAAGCAGAGCTATGAGTTCCTAGGTGCCTGCAGACATAGCAGAGCTGTTAGGTCCTAGGTGCCTGCAAACATAGCAGAGCTGTTAAGTCCCAGGTGTCTGCAGGCACAGCAGAGTTGTTAGGTACCATGTGTCTGCAGACAGAGCTGTAAGGTCCTAGTTGCCTGCAAACATAGAAGAGCTATTAGGTCCTAGGTGTCTGCAAACAGAGCTATGAGGTCCTAGGTGCCTGCATACATAGCAGAGTTGTTAGGTTCCATGTGTCTGCAGGCAGAGCTGTAAAGTCCTAGGTGCCTGAAAACATAGCAGAGCTGTTAGGTCCTAGATGTCTGCAGACATAGCAGAGTTGTTAGGTTCCATGTGTCTGCCGGCAGAGCTGTAATGTCCTAGGTGCCTGAAAACATAGCAGAGCTGTTAGGTCCTAGGTGTCTGCAGACAGAGCTGTTAGGTCTAAGTGTTTGCAGGCAGACCTGTCACATCCTAGCTGTCTGCAGGCATAGCAGAGCTCTTAAGTACTATGTGTCTGCAGACAGAGTTGATAGGTCCTAGGTGTTTGCAGGCAGATATGTAAGATTCTAAGTGTCTTCAAGTAGAACTGTCAGGTTCTAGGTGTCTGAAGGCAGAGCTGTTAGGTCCTTGGTGTCTGCAGGCGTAGCAGAGCTGTTAGGTCCTTGTTGTCTGCAGGCATAAGCAGAGCTGTTACATCCTAGTGTGCCATGATCAGCACTATATATACAGTATATATAGATATAATATATGTATATACATATTATGTGGGAATGAAACAAAAACCTATTCACAAGAGGCATCTACACAACAGTAATACCCTTGAAAATTTGTACGACACATGGACTATGACAACATATAGACAATATAATTTAAATCAAAGGTGTTGATTTTTTTTACACTAAAAAAATATTTAAACTGCATGGTAATTCATATGTAATTGAATGCAGCATATAATACAGTTTGTTGCTCATAAAATAAAGCCTTTTGCAACCATGTTAGTGAAATAACAAGAAACGGAAAAAAATGGCTGGTCATTAAGATGTGAACGTTAATGTCCATCCTTGCAGACCATTTAATTTTTTTTTACTGTCATTAATTTGAAATGCTGTGATGATAAATTTATGAATACATCCTTATAGCATTGGAGGATATAAACTCTGGTGACCTGCAGCCGCCACTAGGAAGAGTATAGGATCTTACTAGACACGGTTATAGACTAGTCAATAATAATAATGCTGTACACGCAAGCCTGGAGGCTCAGAGAAAGGCAAGTAACTGCCCTGTCAGCCGTAGCTGTGTCCATTATGCAGTTGCCATATAAAGTTTTTTTTTCATTTTGTGCCTAATTGAAAATAACACACTAAAGCTTTTCTATCCAAAGCTGTTCTGACTGTACATTGAACAAAAGTATAAAATACTCTTTCAAGGAGATATAAAAGAGAAAACAAATTACCTAAACCAGCAGTTAAGAATTTCTACTTACTGTTGTTCTTTAGGGCCAAATAAAATGCAAGTGTTTCCAAGAAGGATTTAAAGTTGATTTATTGTCCACAAATGTAACTGTATCAATAAAACAGATTACTTGGAAATCTCACTACATAATACATGTCACTGATTGCATCTCAAGAGAGCAATAAGACCTCTTCTATGTACTCATGCTACAAAGTGGAGTCGATTATAGCACAGAGCACTTGTTAGTACCAGCTTTGTTCCCACAAGTATTTTAATGTGGAACAACAAGGATTAGGACACCTGGTATTGCTCTTTAATATGCCATTATTCCATATTTGATGGCTGTTAGATAACGCTGTTATATGTAACATTAAACATATTGTGAGAACTAAATTCTGAACATCTTTGTTTTATTTGCATTGCCTTTATTTTCTTACTTTATTATAACGTATGTGGATTTGTCAATATGGATATAACAAGTGCAATTTCAAGGGATTGCATATTTAATGTCAACCTCAGCTTTAATATTTCAAGATCCCATTTAAACAATTAATACAACCAATGTACAGGTTATCTGCAGCACTTCCTACTGATGAGCTACAGCCAATCAGTGGACGATGATTGTCTGCAGCAACCGCATGATGCAGCAAAGACAAATGATCTGCCATGTATAGTGGCATCAACAGCACTGGAACTGGGTGGCTGCTGAAGGTGAGTATACAGTGCTTTGAAAAAGTATGCACGCCTATCAACATTTCCACATTTTTTCTTGTTACACCCGCCAACTTAAATGTATTTTATTAATATTATGTGGTTTTCTATTAATTTTAAAAATATAAATCTGAAAATTTTGATGCAAATTGATATTCAGCCCCCTTAAGTCAATATTTTGTAGGACTTCTTTTCACTGCAATTAGTGCTGCAAGTCTTTTGGGGTGTCTCTATCGGCCTTGCACTTCTAGAGATCGAAATTTTTGACATATATTCTTTACAAACTAACTCTATCTCAGTGAGATTGAATGGAGGCATCTGTGAACAGCAATTTTCATGTCTTGCCACAGATTCACAAAGGGATATAAATCTGGACTGTGACTAGACCATTCACACACATGAATATGCTTTGATCTAAAAAATTTAATTGTAGCTCTGACATTATGTTTGGGGTCGGTGTCCTGTTAGAAGGTGTACCTACACCCCAGTTTCAAGTCTTTTGTAGCCTCTAACAGGTTTTCCTCCAGGATTGCCCTGTGTTTGGCTTCATCCATCTTCCCATCAACTCTGGCCAACTTTCCTGTCTCTGCTGAAGCAAAGCATCCCAACAGCATGATACTAACACCACCATGTTTTATGAAGGGGATAGACTTTTCAGGGTGATATGAAGTCTTAGTTTTCCATTACACATAGTATTTTGTATTTAGCCCAAACAGTTCTACTTTAGTCCCATCTGACAAGATCACTGTCTTCCACATGCTAGCTGTGTCCCTTACAAGGCTTTTTGCCAACTTCGGCAATAGATGGTGAAGCTGCCGGAGGGTAAGTATATAAATAGCGTCAGAGGACTGAGATGTAATGTAGGAAAGATCTAACATTCCACTCTGTCAACTGATAAGAAATAGCTTCCATTACATGATGCAAGAGAGGTCTGGTGCAGTACTGAAAATGGCTGAAAATAGCGACCACTAAGTATTTTAATGGTTACAATGTACAAACATACACAACACTGGAGTGGTACTTTATTACATGGTCTAATTAGTTACAGTAGGGTGACTAGATGAGCAATAACTTATGTTAGTACTTATTTTCTGGCATTCCCCCATTAGGTGACAATCAGAGAACTATATGCTTGCCTATTATTAATGGGTGGGTATACATGAACCTTTTATGTAACTAATTTCCTTGAATTCATGTATAATGATAAATATATTTATGAATTGCAGAAGAATTCAGATCCTCTTTTTTTTCTGGAACACTTCTCCCCCATACGATACATATGCACAAGGCTAAAGCGAGAGCTACAAAAATATGCATTTCCAAGCATGGCCTGTTCTATCTTGTGCTTGATTGCAACTAGAGCAACAAACTAGGTATTGAATAATTGCAAAGATGATGGCCAGACAAAAGTCCTCTAAATCCTTTAGTGGCAAGGCTGTATCAGATAAGTCTATGAATACTGAATTGTTTTTCTACCAGGATGTATAACATATATTCTTGGCAGTGAAACGAATATCACAAATAAAGTAGAATAGCAGACAAGGCCAATTAGTAGGAACATTTCTGATTCAGAAAAATAAAAAAGGAGAAGTTTTCTTTTGTACAATGTTCTCTCTTTAGTTATGAGAAATAATATTGTTTTTTGGTGCTTCAATAACAAGCAGACAGACTAAAGAACAATTATTATAGCAAGCCTGCTCCATTTGCATAGTAGACCATAACATAACATAGCATCTAAGGCTGAAGGAAGACAATATGTCCATCTAGTTCAACCTCTTTTTAGTGCCGGTGTCCTGCAGTGTTAAACCAGGGGAAGGCAAAAACCCACAGAGTAGAAGCCAGTTTTCCTTATAGGGAAAAAAATTCCTTCTCGACTCCTAAAGCTGGGTCAACTATCTACTGTAATATTATATTATTCATAACCTTTTATACTGTTACTAACAAGATAAGCATCCATTCCTCTCTTACATTCATTCAGTGAGTTGGCCATCACCACTTCCTCAAGAGGAGCGTTCCAGAGCCTCACTGCTCTTACCATGAAGAATCTTCTTCTATGCTGGTGCAGACATTTTCTTTCCTCCAAACAAAGAGAATGCCTCCTTCTTCTTGTCACAGTCCTTGGTACAAACAAATCATGGGAGAGATCTCTTTATTGCCCTCTGATATACTTGTACATATTTATTAGGTCTCCCCTAAAGGTCCAGTCACACTAAGCAACTTACCAGCGATCCCAACAACGATAGGGATCGCTGGTAAGTTGCTAGGAGGTTGCTGGTGAGATGTCACACTGCGACGCTCCAGCGATCCCACCAGCAACCTGACCTGGCAGGGATCGCTGGAGCGTCGCTACACGAGTTGCTGGTGAGCTCACCAGCAACCAGTGACCAGCCCCCAGCGCCACGTGGAAGATGCTGCGCTTGGTAACTAAGGTAAATATCGGGTAACCAACCCGATATTTACCTTGGTTACTAGCGCACGGAGCTACACGTGCAGAGAGCAGGGAGCAGCGCACACCGCTTAGCGCTGGCTCCCTGCTCTCCTAGTTACAGCACACATCGGGTTAATTACCCGATGTGTGCTGCAGCTACATGTGCACAGAGCAGGGAGCAGCGCACACTGCTTT
This sequence comes from Anomaloglossus baeobatrachus, assembly GCF_048569485.1. NCBI lineage: Eukaryota > Metazoa > Chordata > Amphibia > Anura > Aromobatidae > Anomaloglossus > Anomaloglossus baeobatrachus. The sequence goes on along the minus strand of NC_134354.1, from coordinate 156,353,173 downwards.
GCACTGGCTCCTTGCTCTCCTAGTTACAGCACACATCGGGTTAATTACCCGATGTGTACTGCAGCTAAATGTGCAGGGAGCAGCGCACAATGCTTAGCGCTGGCTCCCTGCTCTCCTAGCTACAGCACACATCGGGTTAATTAACCCGATGTGTCCTGCAGCTACATGTGCACAGAGCAAGAGCCGGCACTGACAGTGAGAGCGGCGGAGGCTGGTAACAAAGGTAAATATCGGGTAACCAAGGACAGGGCTTCTTGGTTACCCGATGTTTACTGTGGTTACCAGCCTCCGCAGAAGCTGGCTCCTGCTGCCTGCACATTTAGTTGTTGCTGTCTCGCTGTCACACACAGCGATCTGTGCTTCACAGCGGGACAGCAACAACTGAAAAATGGCCCAGGACATTCAGCAACAACCAACGACCTCACAGCAGGGGCCAGGTTGTTGCTGGATGTCACACACAGCAACATCACTAGCAACATCGCTGCTACGTCACAAAAGTTGTTCATTAAGGCAAGAACCTGTGGAAAAAAAAGCGCATAGGGTCTTACCCTGATAAACAGGGGGTGCAAAAGAGAGTAATCCTACTCACCGATCAGGGTTGTGACAGGCACAACTCCTGTAACAGCATGTATATGGACCAACGGCAGCAGTACCCCAAGCGGCAGATAACAGAGAGAGATAGTGGAGAGGGGCTTTTGAAAACCGCGCCAAAGATCCCAGATGTAATCTTGAATTAATGTATTTTTATTTTGGCATAGGTCTACGCGTTTCAGGAGGCTCAGCTCCCTTCCTCAGGACCAGCAAGCACAAAGATGCTTTGGAGATGCTTTGGAGATTTGATGTATCTTGTGCTTGCTGGTCCTGAGGAAGGGAGCTGAGCCTCCTGAAATGCGTAGACCTATGCCAAAATAAAAATACATTAATTCAAGATTACATCTGGGATCTTTGGCGCGGTTTTCAAAAGCCCCTCTCCACTATCTCTCTCTGTTAAAAGTTGTTCATTAGCAGCGATGTTGCTAGCGATGTTGCTTAGTGTGACGGGGCCTTAAGTCTTCTCTTTTCTAGTGTAAATAGACCTAATTTTGATAACCTTTTGGGGTATGAAAATATCTAGGTGCCCCCATGTAATTTTCTCGCAGAGTAATCCTCTATCTATTAAAATGGTGAAACTTCTAGTTGGATTACCAAGAACTGACACAGCAGAGAAGAATTGGTTGCAAGCAGAACAGGTGCTGGAGACTGGGAGACCAGAGCAGACAGACAGGACTAACAAACAGCTAGGATTACAATCCTAATGCATTGTTCTGGCCCATCCCAACAGGGGAGGGAGTCTTAAGTACGTAGTTCCTCTTAGCAGTAGGCTGAAGATGCCTTTGTAAGGTGTGCATGCTTCCTCTTACAGGGACAGGAAGCACACAAGCACACCTCCTAGGCTTTAGACAGGAAACCATGCGCAAGGCCTGAGGTCTTGGCAGGAGCTGGAAACAATACACATTTGGGCATCTGTGGGGGGATCAGCCAGGGACCGCACTACACATTAACGGCAATGAAGGAATGCAGAGGACCACATGACATGTCAGTGGCCACGGGGGGCAAGCCAAAGACCATGCAACATGATGATTGTCATGTGAGAGTGCAGAGGACCATGCTACATGTGGTTGGCCATGCAGATAAGCAGAGGACCACGCAGCACCAGGATGGCCATGCAGGAAAGAGTAGGGAGAAGGGATATGGCATTAGGATGCTGAGGAGTGCCTGTTCACTAGGGAAGCTGATGCTGGAACTGCAATTTAAGTGCTATGGAGATTGGAGGTGGGAAAAGTAGCAAGGCCTACTCAGCACAGTTAGAGATTGGGCATATGCTGTCATATAGTTAGGTACAGTACATGGTGTAGCAGCTTCTAGCAAATGTGTTTGACCACTGCTACATAATGTTCTCAATGCCTATTCTGCTACTGTCTGTGAGTGTTTTAGCAGTTAATCACCACCTACTAACTCAGAGACAACTGAAAATTAGTAATAAAGGCCACAGAGGGGAAAACTGCAGGGTAATGGGCAGAAATAGTGTTACACTTATGACAGCTTGTTCTCAAAAGTCACCTGAAATTAATCATGCAGTGTACTGCATCTAAGGATATTGAACTACACAAGCACAAATTGTACTTGATAGATTTCACTTATCAACACATTAAATTGGAAAGTCTGTTATACTTTTTATGACATTTTACTTTCTATCTGGAATCTAGGTCTATAATTACACCAGGAGAGGTTTACCATGCTGTCAGATCACCTATTAACTGCAAACACTGTACAAATTCTAATAAATACTGCCCATTGTATCATATGAACAATCAGGTGAACTTATTGATTTCCTAAATATTTAATTTTTCCCCAGCCAAAAAAAAACTATGTTTGTGTAAAGTGAAGTGGTTTAATCCTGCGGTACTGTAATGATTTAATAATGAAGGTTCATTGTGGCATGGCTTGTTTGTTACTGAGTTTTTCAAGGCACTCTCTGATGTCTGGATTGCTGCCAAAATAGGGTCAAAGAAGTCACACTCCGGTGCTAATAACACACAAAATGTAATTTGGAATTTACAAATCGAGGCTCAGACTCAGGTTGAGAATTCATGTAAGGAGAAAATCTGCTCTCATGACATTTAGTTAGCTAGTAGTATGCATCTGCATTCACGGAGTCAAGCGGTATTTTGTGTTTCCAACCCAGCCTTCATTAATCTTTATAGAAATGTGAAAATGACAGCATTTATGATTTACTGACCAGGTGGGTTAATGCTGTAAAGCCAAATCTTATTTTGACATAGCAATTTCTTGATAGTGTTATGCCATCATAGGCCTTTGCATTTTTTTTATAGGGATGTCTGCAATATAATATTATGTATGTGCAGAGTATGTGAGCTTATTTAATTTTCTCATTTCTTTCTCCCACATCATTCCATGAGTTCTATTTCTCTATGTATTCTCATGTACTACACCCATGTCCGATACTGGAAAGCTGTAGATTGAAGTCTAATTTTTTGGAGCGGTAAACCTTCTCATCTCTAGAACAACTGTTAAGAGGAGACTTTGTGCAGCAGGCCTTCATGGTAAAATAGCTGCTAGGAAACCACTGCTTAGGACAAGCAACAAGCAGAAGAGATTTGTTTGGGCGAAAGAACACAAGGAATGGACTTTAGACCAGTGGAAATCTGTGCTTTGGTCTGATCAGTCCAAATTTAGATCTTTGGATCCAACCACCGTGTCTTTGCAGAAAAGGTGAACGGATGAACTCTACATGCCTGATTCCCACCGTGAAGCATGGAGGAGGAGGTGTGATGATGTGGGAGTGCTTTGCTGGTGACACTGTTGGGGATTGATTCAAAATTGAAAGCATACAGAACCAGCATGCCTACCACAGCATCTTGCAGCGGCGTGCTATTCCATCCAGTTTGCGTTTAGTTTGACCATCATTTATTTTTCAACAGGACAATGACCCCAAACACACCTTCAGGCTGTGTAAGGGCTATTTGACTAAGAAGGAGAGTGATGGAGTGCTACACCAGATGACCTGGTCTCCACAGTCACAAGACCTCAACCCAATCGAGATGGTTTGGGGTGAGCTGGACCGCAGAGTGAAGGCAAAAGGGCCAACAAGTGCTAAGCATCTCTGGGAACTCCTTCAAGACTGTTGGAAAACCATTTCCGGTAACTACCTCTTGAAGCTGCTCATCAAGAGAATGCCAAGAGTGTGCAAAGTAGTAATGAAAGCAAAATGTCGGTACTTTGAAGAACCTAGAATATAAGACATATTTTCAGTTGTTTCCCACTTTTTTAAGTACTTCATTCCCCATGTTTTAATTCATAGTTTTTATACCTTCAATGGGAATCTACAATTTTTAGAGTCATGAAAATAAAGAAAACTCTTTGAATGAGGAGGTGTGTCCAAACTTTTGATCTGTACTGTATATTTATATATTTATTACACTTCATTCATTATATACACTACATTCTGAAAGAAACAAAAAAACTGTTTCTTCAAATAGAACTCAGAAAGTGTGAACTGTAGTAAGCATTTGGCAATTGTTCACACTTCCTGTGTTCTATTTAGAGATGTAGTTTTTTTGTTTCCTATAGTATATATATTGAAGGTATAGCTATCCTTCAATCAGCCCCAGGGTGGTTTTAATTAGTGTCAGATCCTACCTGCACATATATATGTAAACTTTTAGTCATGACACACATAAAATTAGGATAGGGTCCCCGTCAAAGAATGGCCACCTTGCCGTGGTTAATGGACCAATTATGTGCAAAGAACCTTCATTTTTATAAGTACATTTTATATAGCAGTAATGCAGTTTAAATTTCATTTCATATATTCCATGTTTGCTTATATCTTAGCACTTACAGAGTGCTGCTCTGATTTTTTCGGGTTGTGCATTCACATTCTGTACAGGATACAAAAAATTATACTAGTTTCTTGTTATCTTTGAAGCTTACAGACCTCTCAACTAACAGCTTTCATATGATGTATTAAATGTATTTTAATTATTAAGCATCATGCAAATATTGAAAATGTAACCTTTTAGGTTAATCCTAGAGAGCTCTACATTTTCCAGCACATTTTAGTTATAATTCAGGAGATCCCAGACTGTCATCTTCAAGCTCTAGCTAAATTCATGACAGCTTGACAACTAAAGAGCAATGATTTTAGGAATCTAGAAAGACACAGAGAAAATAAGAAACTACTACTTTTATAGTATTCTACCTGTCATATTGTTGATACTCTTTTGTAGCTAGCAGAAAGGATAAGCTGTGAATAGAGATGAGTGAACCTGAAACGTAAAGGTCGGGGTTGCTACTGTAGAAAAGTGTCCTATGGTTAGCACCCCTCCCCCCGAAGATGCTGGATGTTATACCCTGAAAGTGTATTTTATCTGTTGACTGCTTTGTGCCTTTTATGTATTTTAGAGTATTATATGTAAATGTTCCCGTGGGTTATGTCACAGTCCTGCCAGCTACCACCAGATGGCACTGGACTCTCTAAGTGTTAGGAGGGAATTCAGATAGGAGGTACAGTGGCAGGACTGCAATGGTTAATGAAGGAGGCCCGAACCACAGGTTAGGGGGGATATAGGAGGATTAGTCAGTAAGTGTTAGAGATGAAGAGAGAACAAGTAATAGAGAGTAAGAGTGGTGTGGTGTGTTAAAGAACAGGCAGAAGCATTGGGCAGGAGGAAGACTGAAGTTCGTGACCTACAGATGGTTGTTACAGAGCAGTGTCTGGTAGATATATCAGCAGTGCCTCTGTGGTCAGCAGGCAAACTGAGGTAGTGCAGAAGATCAGTGCCTTATTCTGCCATTGCCAGTTCTGGGGTCCTCGATTGCAAACCCAGGGTAGCCCAGAGTGGAGAATCTATATACTCCCAAGAGCTGGTGGGTGTACATAGCCAGTCTGGGAAAATTGTGTTGCACTGTGTAATAATGCCTGTAAAGTACATGTGCCTCTCCAAAGGAAAAGAATGTCAGTGTTACAGTAAAGTTAAAGTGTTATTCCGGAACCATGAGTGTGTCTGTGATTCTTCAGGATCGTCCATCAGTGAAAAAAACCTGCATCACTCAGGTAACCACACCGCACTGGCTCCACCACACACCACAACCCTGTTTCATGTAGTGCATTGGGCCGGTGCACGACTACAACCCAAAACCTCGGCCAACGCCCAAACCGACCCTACAGTACCAAACAATGAGTGTTCGGGGCTCAAATTAGAACACAGTCTTTTAATAAAAGTCACTTTCCGAGCTCGAGTTCTGTTCGCATACTATTCACTTTGGGTGCGCGTGTATGGCCCAGTGATAGCTGCTTGCAGCCTCTGAATGGCTCTCACTGGAGGTCAAAACACAACATTTTCAGATGGTGTGTGCCCAAAAAAAACCAAATCCTGCCCTCCCCTGGAAATGCTCTGTTTATGGCTAGCTGTATGTGAGCGGAGAGCCAAACTGCCAAATTACTGACTTACATTATACTCGTTATTTGAGTCAAGTGCATTAGTTTGGGTCCCCATTGAATTATATGGGGTTCAAGGTCCAGGAACAAGTTCAGGTTAAGTCTGGATCTCAAAACAAACTTTCAACCATAGTCCAGCTGAGCCTAGCGAATCCAAAAATACATGAGTCCGCTCATCTCTAGCTGTGAAATATAGGAAAATGAAACTTTATTATACTTGCTCATAAATTAATATAAGTAACACTTAACCACTTAAAGTAATGAGGATACGGAAAACAAGCATATTAATGCTGTTAAAATTACTGCTCTTAATTTGCAAAAATGCAATTACTCATGTTCCATTATGCAGCATTGTCAAAAAGTAAGCTTCATTTCATAGCATTGGCATTAGGATTTCCCATCCAAACTAAATTTTCAGTTTTAAGGGAAATAACCCTCTAAACTCTATTATGTTTTATTGCTAACTTAGAACTAGAAGATCATTTGCAGCAGAAGTCATTAAGGTTCCACTTTGGTACAACAGCTCTATTAACCAAATATCCGAAACATGACTCAAGCAAAAAGAAAAATGAATTATTGAGAGTGCTTCATTACATAGCTTATAAAGAGAGAAATCACTAGAAATAGAGGCTACTTTTAAAGTCCAGCGTAAGCACTTTATTACACGTGTTCCTAGCCATTAAAAGTGACAGTACCTAGTGACATAGTTACACCATTTTTAAGCTTGATTTCAGACATTTAATCCATGCAATGAAATGCTCATCTAATTACTGCGCTTGTAATATCAAGACAAGAGTGAAAAAAAAATGTACAACCTTCTCAATTAGATTTAACAGGGAAAATTATCTCCAGCCAAAGATAATGACCAAAATAGGCTATGCAATTAACTTTTTTTATATAAACTAATTCACATTTGCTCTAAGCAAAGGCTGACAACTTTGAAAGTAGCAATCATTCAAAAGGAGAAAAAGACATTTTTACCAAATAATATACTTGCGGCAGGTACTGACAATTATTATCAGGTGAACTCAAGAAAATCTGATGGATCTGAAGTAAAATGCTTTGAAAAAAAATTGATTTATTCATGTAGGGAGGCAAATGGATTTATTCATGCAGGGAGGTAAGTGTGTTTTAGTCTAAGAGTAGAGATTTCAAAATCTGAAAATGTTTACTCACCATTAGCATGGAATCGTGACTTGCCGCATGAATTAATATGGTAATTTTTTGGTATATGCACACAGCTGGACTTATCTAGCTGATCAAAAGGTTTTAAAGGTAAATTTAGTAGCTTATAGAAGTGAAACTATTTGACACGCAGTAGGTAGCGATGAGAGGATCGCTCTGTGAAAGGTCAATGCACATGGGCCATGGACAAGAGCTGCACAAATTACCTTCGCGATGCAAGGTTTGGTTTTGGCTAAAGCCCTGTGCCCACAGGATAAAAAAAATGCGGAACTTTCTGCAGGTATTTCCGCAGGTTCACGCAGCAGCTCTCTGGAATCCGCAGCTATCCATTGCTGTGGATTTCATGCGGAATTTTTTGTGGAAAACATGCAGAATTCGAGTGTTATTCCTGTGGATTTCCCCCTGCATCTCCATAGTAGAAAAGCAAGAAATCCGCAGGACAATCCACAGGAATAATTGACATGCAGTTCTTTGTGGCTGTGGGAAATCCGCAGCAATTTCCGCAGGTGCAAAATCCGCAGCATTGAAACCGCACTTCCGAAATCCCATAGGATAACATGGGGAGTGTCTGTACTTGTGCAAACCTGCGGATTTATCTGGAAAATGTAGAAAATTCGCAGGTTTTCCGCAGGAAAATCCGCAGGTATTTTCTCCTGTGGGCACAGGGCCTAAATGTGCTGGAGAGACATTGCCTATATACTGCAGGGATGAATCATATGGCACTAAGGAACCCTAAAAGCTCAGGAAATTCATGTAGCTCCTGGCTATGATAATCTGGTGCAGACATTTCCACACCAAATTTGCATCTCCTGGCACCGAATCAGTATCAAAACCATTTTTGTGGGGTTTTTTTTACAAAGAGATACAAATTTGGTGCTGAAATTTATACACAATATTCCTGCACCAAATCTGCATCCCCAGTCAAAAAAATTGCACCGCTGTGACATCAAAACTGCATTGTGTTTTGATACTTTTTTTTTGGTAGGAGATGCAGATTTGGTGCAGGATTATGGTTTTTAAATTTCAGCACTAAATATACATCTCTTGGCAAAAAAAATGCAGTTTTCTGCCAGGAGATTCAGGTCTGTGAAATCAGTTCACCTGAAGTGAGGTCATTGAGCTTAATGAGGTCACCTGAGGTCAGTTGAGGTGAAAAAGGATGGGTTTTTTTATTTTATTTCAAATAAAGGCTTTTTTTAGTATTTGTGTTTATTTCTTTTTACTTATAGATTAGTGATGGGGGGTCTCATAGACACCTGACATCACCGATTTAGGGATTTGTGGCAGCTGCAATCGGGATGAGCCAGGTAAAGTGCAGGAATTGTCACACAATTCTGGAGTGGCTGCAGGCTGCTATTATAGAATACCAGACCCCAGCTGTTGGCTTTTCCATGTCTGAGTATCAAAATTGGGGAGACTGCACACCTATTTTTTTAAAATATTTATTTAAATAATTAAAAAAGCCACATGGGGTTGCTCATATTTTGATACACAGCCAAGATAAGCACCCAGCTGAGGGCTGTAGCCTGTAGCCATATGCTTTATCTGTGCTGGCTATCATAATATGGGGGACCTTACGCCATTTTTTATTTATTTTTGTACTATAGTAACAGACAAGTGTGTATGATTCCAAGCAGTCAGACATGCTTTCAGACAGGGTGGGAGCACCGTCTGACTGCAACCAATCAGAGACGTCGGACTGAACCATTTTTTTTTCCAAAATAATCTGGTTAGGCCCACCAATTACGGATATCTGTGGGTTTGCCCATAACTAGTAGTGGAGCCACTGGACCATAGCAGGGACCCGGACTAGTTCTGACATGTTAGAGGCTTAACTAAGCACCGGGTATTTGCCAGAAGCTCTGATGGTGAGAATGTACTTGGCTGCTAGTAGATGCCAAGTGCCACACCCAAGGTAGTGCCCAGGACTATGGCAGCTGAGTAGAACGAATTGGTCCTCAGGTATGGGCAGGTATAGGAATATAGGAAACATATTGGAGGAGACATCAGGATGCATGACATCAAAACAGGCACAGCAGACACAGGTGCAGGATACAGGCTGGTAACAGGACACAGGCAGGATGGGTCCAGGCACAAAGACAGGGTATATACAGGAGTTCAGGCTGAACAGGTCCAGGACATCAGACAAGATTGCTTTGGAACACAGATTAGTTACATCCTGGAAACTCAGGCTCGACGGACTCGGAACACGGGCTGGACAGGTTCAGAGACACAGCAGACAAAGAGCTGGTTAAATGCAGGACTGCTGCTGGTTACTGGCAGACGAAAGTAACAGGCAGGACAAGCACAGTTAGTAGGTTAGAAACCTAATGACTTGCTTTGGCCCCTCCAATCAGGGGAGGGAGCCTTAAATACTTGCAGGGTAAAAGATAAAATATAACTTTTAATAGTCCTTTAAAATCAGGGGAAATTCACAGACAAAAAACACATAAGGTGATGGTCCAATATTGAGAGAGCTGTAGGAACAGCAGGAGTCAATTAACCTATATCGGAGAATCACAAAGAAAGCCTGCTGACAATTCAAAATTACAGAGGCTGGCATATAACCTTTATGTTTAAGGCAAATAAAATGGTATGGTCTCACCGGTATATCTTTTGTTCTTTTGTTCAACACCCTGGTGAAAAAAGGATCGCAGAGGGGGAGCTATTTCTGGACTGTGGAGCCAAGGGTGAAAGACCTCTTGTGTCTACCTCTGCACAAGAGGTCTTTCACCCTTGGCTCCACAGTCCATGAAAGCTCCCCTGATGAGTTAAATATAACGAAACACGTAGGGAGAATTGGAGCACACCTTCAAAGGATCTCTATTTGAGGGGTTTGTGGTAGCTAGATATTAAATAGCTCCCACTCTGCGATCCTTTTTTCACATTTTACTGCATCTTGAGTGCTGGAATTTCTTTTTCCTACAATCTGGGACTTCATACCACCGCACACTTACGTTTTTTTGTGAAGGCCTCTTCATGCCCAAATGGTCTCAGGCTAATCCATAGCTATCATTATATCCAAGACTAAAGCATGACACATCACTAATAAAGACTAATCTCCATTCCTCCCTCCCTCGCTGTCTTGCTCTGCAGCATAGTAACCTTTAGGGGTGGTAGTGTGAGGTAAATTAAACACCTGTGGGTGATTATCTGGCTTGTAGCCCAATATTGTGCAATACCTGCTGGTTTATGTACCCATTATTTCTGCCTTGGAAATGGTATAAAATGTCTAATTTTGCCTGCAGTACATGATGAATCAATCATAAAACCAGTAGTACAAAAAATTTTTCAAACGTGTTCCATGACAAACACCAGGCCGCATATTCTTCATGCTTTTGTGAGAAGACTGAATGGCCCATACATGTTTCCATGGCCGACATCGTCTCCAGATACACAACAGAAGATCTTGATGATTTGCATGCCAAAGTACAGTCAGCATGGCAGAACATTAATCAGACAACCTCCATAGCATGAGAAAGTGTCTAAGCACGCACATTTCTGCATGGGATGCTAATACTCGTCACAGAAAAATTGAGATGTTTGGAAAATTTTGTTTAAATTTTTTATCATTTGAATATCGTTAATGTCTTTTGATTGAAACCCCATTACTTTTTCTTCTTAGTGTTGCAATTTTAATGTTGAAGAGTATTGTGTTGATTGCTGCAGTTTTTTTTTTTAAATTATATGCCATATTAAATATATACCTAGTAAAGTAAGTCTATAAAATATTAATTAATTTATATATAAAATGAGTTTTACGTGGACTGTAATGCTGCACAATTGGAAAGTAAAATATGTCCTCTCTTTATACCTTGTATGTGATGAGCTACTAGACTTGGAAAGTATTTAACACCATGGAGAACACAGCTCCCAAGTGATTTGGATAATGGAGATCAGATGGTATAGAAGCCATATTGCTGTTTTTCACCTAGAATTAGAAATCACTATCTATATATTAGTGTACAATAGTCAGCAATAGGAAGCCTTGTGTGTTTTGCAGATTATTTGTTGATAAATTTATCAGAAAAAACAATACAAATATTCTTAACAGGCATGATCTACTGCCTACTCTGAGCCTAAAGGCTTGCTCATGCAAGCCTATATAGCAGACAAGTGCTATCCACACTCGGATCAATGGTATTTAATGACACAGTGCTAATGTTCAATTTTTTTCACTGAAAGAAAAAAAAGCATGCTGCACAAATCAGATGGAACTCACCCATTCATGTCTATGTGCACAAGGCTCCAGCTTTTGTACCTATCATTCTTCATCTGTGCAATACTTTTTCCCTGTAGCATTTTTTAATATTAGATACCTTAATTTATGGACAGCTATGATTTAATTTCTTTGCCTGTTTGGATTGGATGGGTTGTTACTGAGATCTGGTGAGAAATTCATGTCATCAGCACCTTTAGAAATGTATTTACTTAGAAAACTGGGGACATTATCAATACTTATTTCACTCTCTGTACATCCTATGGATATGTGAAAACAAAGGAACCAGCTTTCGGGAAAAAATTTCAATATAATCCGCTTCTTTATTGGATTCTTCAGGTTGTGACTCCTGTCTTTTTCTTGTGAGAGTCACTATTTTCTATAATTTTTCAAGAATCCAATAAACAAGCAGATTTTATTGAAATTTTTCCCGGAAGCTGGTCCTTTTCCTTCACTCGTTGACGCATACGCTGATAACAGGAGCGGGATCTCGCACTTCCATGGCGTTGGAGGATTAAACACGAAAGTATGTGGTGAGCTGGACTATTTCTATTACATCCTATGGATATGCCTTCAATGTTCAATTTGGGAGCATCCCGTTCAGGAGAATGTATAGTGCATATATTGCATATATTTTTGTATAAGTAATTTACGGGATATACATTTTTACTGGCAGTCTACAATCCAGTCCACAGTCAAGTGATGCTCCACATGTTTGCCTTATGAACATAATTATGTGTCATTCACAGGAATGACATGAAGCAAAGCTATTCATATAATGCTTCAACAGCATCAATATTCACAGAATACAAACTGCCAGGAGTGTACTGCCTTGTTATCTTTAACCCCACTGAAGCCAATAGTGCAAGTGTGATAATTCTGACTACCTTACAAAAATACAAAATGGGCTTGTATCACCCAAAATGTCTATAATTGGTGCTTTAGGACATTATGAGATTATTTTAGTAACAATTTTACTTATTGTATTAACAAATTATATATATAAATATAAACATATTTAAATTTTCTTCTCTCATTGTATTTTTTTATATTTTACTACATTTTCTTATGGAAAAATCCAAATTAAATATTCATTGAGCATACCGTATAACTCTCAACTTGAGTGCTCTACTCAGGGTTTTTTCCAACAGAGTTTTTACAGTAAAAAGTTTAAATCTGTAGATGGCACCATGTGCAGGTGTGTGTGGTGCCACCAAACACAGCATACAATATCAATGAGCATGATTCTAGCAAGGGGTGGGATTCAGCCGGTTCTGTATGGAGAATGGATTGTTAAAATAGCAGCCGGTTCCCCGAACCGGCAAGAAACAGCTCCGGCGATCCGGTTCCCTGTATTCATTTGTGTTAGTGTCTCTTTAAGACTCTAGCACAAATTAATCCCCTTACCTCCACGCCATACTTCCGGGTTCAGTGGAGCCTGTCTGCTCCCTAACCCGGCGTGCAGCGACGTGCTGACGCTGCAGAGAGATCACGGCAGTGTGAGGAGGTAGCTCCTCCTCCTGCCCTCTTTCAGTGTCAGTGTGCAGAGAGCCGCGGAGGACGGAAGACAGAAGAGAGGCGCCTTTGCTTGGAGCAGATAAGCTCTCAGTGAGCCGAAGATGCAGGGATAGGGGAAGCATAAGATGGCAGCTATATGGGGAAAGGACTGGAGACCACATAAGATGGCAGCTATATGGGGAAAGGACTGGAGACCACATAAGATGACAGCTATATGGGGAAAGGAGACCACATAAGATGGCAGCTATATGGGGAGAGGGGCCACATAAGATGGGAGCTATATGGGGAAAGGACTGGAGACCACATAAGATGGCAGCTATATGGGGAAAGGACTGGAGACCACATAAGATGACAGCTATATGGGGAAAGGAGACCACATAAGATGGCAGCTATATGGGGAGAGGGGCCACATAAGATGGGAGCTATATGGGGAAAGGAGACAACATAAGATGGGAGCTATATGAGGAAAGGAGGCCACATAAGATGGGAGCTATATGGGGAAAGGAGGCCAAATAAGATGGGAGCTATATGGGGAGAGAGGCCACATAAGAGGGGAGCTATGTGGGGAAAGGAGACCACATAAGATGGGAGCTATATGGGGAAAGGAGACTACATAAGATGTGAGCTATATGGGGAAAGGAGGCCACATAAGATGGGAGCTATATGGGGAGAGGGGCCACATAAGATGGGAACAATATGGGAACAGGAGACCACATAAGATGGGAGCTTTATGGGAAAAGGAGACCACATAAGATGGTACTATATGGGGAGAGGGGCCACATAAGATGGGAGCTATATGGGAAAAGGAGACCACATAAGATGGGAGCTATATGGGAAAAGGAGACCACATAAGATGGGAGCTATATGGGGAGAGGGGCCACATAATATGGGAGCTATATGGGGAAAGGAGGCCACATTAGGCTGGCAACTATATGGGGAAAGGAGACCACATAAGATGGCAGCTATATGGGGAAAGGAGGCCACATTAAGATGGCAACTATATGGGGAAAGGAGACCACATAAGATGGCAGCTATATGGGGAAAGGAGACCACATAAGATTGCAGCTATATGGGAAAAGGAGACCACATAAGATGGGAGCTATATGGGGAAAGGAGCCACATTAGATGGGAGCTATATGGGGGGAGGGGCCACATAAGATGAGAGCTATATGGGGAAAGGAGGCCACATTAAGATGGCAGCTATATGGGGAAAGGAGACCACATAAGATGGGAGCTATATGGGAAAAAGAGTCATATGGGACAGGATCTGCAGTGGAAAAGGAGCACATGGGATGGGATCTGCAGGGGAAAGAGGCCATAATGGGATGGGATCTGCAGGGGAAAGAGGCCATAGTGGGATGGGATCTGTAGGGGAAAGCAGCCACATGGGATGAGATCTGTATGGGGAAGGTCGTCCATTTCATTTTTAGCAGGGTTCCTTTAGTAATAATTTTTAAAAATTGTGAAAAAACTGTTTAATACAATATGACTGACAGTGACTGAAACAACTGGTACTGGACAGGAGAGTGACGGTATAGGAGGATAAGAAGGGGAAAGAGATTTTACTTTTAAGTACTTGTATTTCTTGGTTGAGGAAAGTGCGTGAAAATCGGTGTGGCTAACAGAATGGGTGTGGTTACAGAATGGCTGTGGTCTTCAAGTGGGCGGGGTTTACAGAGAACCTGTTGTTAAAAATTTGAATCCCACCCCTGGTTCTAGCCCTGGGATCATGCCATTATCCAATTAATTTACATGACAACTATGCAAATGCTAACTTGCAAAAAAAAAATTGGCATTTAAAAAAAAAATGAACTGATTATTCAGTTTGTAAAATCTTAGTTTCTTAGTGTTAGTCTTAAAAGTTTTAATTTAAATATCTGTGACATTGTATATATATATATATATATATATATATATGTATATATATACATATATGTTTACATACTGTGTATATATATATATATATATATACATATATAGATATATCTCTATATAAATATCTATCAACAATTAATCATCTAAGGCTGGGTTTATATGTAGGTACAGTAATACGGTTGCAGTCTAGCATTTACATTAACGCTACAAATATATATGTATATATACATATATATATATATATATATATATATATATACTACTCAAAAAATAACGGGAACACTTAAACAATGCAATTGTATTTTAGTGTTACATACTGTATATACATCCACTATATATATATATATATATATATATATATATATATATATATATATATATATTTATATATATATATATATATATATATATGCAGACTCTCATGACAAAAAGTCTAAGGGTATTGGAAGTGTTAATGATATGTGGATATTTTTAGTTTATATTATTTTAAAAATAATGGTGGTGTGTTGACTAGTCAGATCCAAAATGTAACCGCAGTTGCATATCCATAGCATGACCGCACGACCTGACAGCACATTATCTTATTAAAAGACCACCTGTCCAATTAAAATGGCAACACTGTCCTTATGATGACATTCTCTGATGGACATAACCATAATTACATAGAAGTATAATTGGTTAACTAAACCTCAGCACCTAATATAGGGCAAGAATGAATATAAGAATAGAAGGATGAGGTTACCATCATTGATTTATTGATTTAGTAGGCCCGTCATATGGGACAACATCAATATCCACATTACCACAGCTCTTTGCTAAGAAAGCTTATTCTAATGGCTAAATTCCACTAGTGAGAGAACAGATTGTGTTCAGTATTTTTAAAGGCCATACTCTTATTATCATGACATTTGAGAGAATCTTTATGCTCATAAATAACACCAAACTTACATGTGCTTTAAATAAAAAGAGCATAAAAAAGCTAATTATGACTGCGATGAAAATAATCTCATCTATAAGCTATACAGTATATGACTATAGGTGGAACAATTTCCTAGTGACTTCTCCAGTTAGTTCTCTTCTTGGTTCATTTGCATTGCTATGGTAACTACTATGGGATAATGACTTTAAATAGGAAATTCAGTCAAAAACCGATGTTATGATATATCATAAGTACTGCTGGAAAGATTACATTGGCGTTGCCCCAGTTTCTTCAGTACAAGGGACTAGAGGGATAATTGGAGGCTTATTTAGGGTTTATGACCAAAGTCTTGCAGGAAACTCTACATTACCTTTGTCAAACAATACTAAACAGGAGAGAATTCTTTAAGGAAACCTTGTCATGTCCCCAAATCCTATTACCCTCTGCATATAAAGGATTGATAGCATTATAATATGGACACCTTTCTGGAAACATGGCTTTTTACCTGGGAACTCCCAGCTTTCAGTTACAGAGTTGTGGACGGAGTGGCTTCAGTCACGCTCTAGGAACAGCTGACTACACTGTGACTGTAAAGACTACACTTTGATTGACAGGATACGGGCGGCACGGTGGCTCAGTGGTTAGCACTGCAGTCTTGCAGCGCTGGGGTCCTGGGTTCAAATCCCACCAAGGGCACCATCTGCAAGGAGTTTGTATGTTCTCCCCGTGTTTGCGTGGGTTTCCTCCGGGTACTCCGGTTTCCTCCCACATTCCAAAGACATACAGATAGGGACTCTAGATTGTGAGCCCCAATGGGGACAGTGTTGCCAATGTATGTAAAGTGCTATGGAATTAATAGCGCTATATAAATGAATAAAATTATTATTATTATTATTATGATCAGATGTGCTGTAGAGTGAGCTATCAATCAAAGTGCCAAAGAAGTATTGAGTGATGGCAGTAATCTCTGTGTGCATGCCTTTATGACTGAAATCTGGCAGATCCGGGGAAGAATAAAATAACTTTTCTCCCAGTAGCTGTACTTTCAAAAAGTTTGGTGGAAAGTATTTCAAATTTATTAACAAGCAGTTTAACCCTATATATGCTGGTTAGCAGTGTTTGGAAACATAACAGATTCCTTTTAAATCACAATACACACAAGATTGATGTCAGTGGAACGATGTCCAGCCAATCAATCAGGTGACAGCCATCTTGGCTGACTCTTTCATACATAGAAACACTTGCTTGACTGAGAGCTCCTTTGTTCTCCCTGAGATAGCCATCATCAGACATGTCACGGAATGGTTTGTGTATGGGAGACAATACAACTGGTAGTGTGACGTTAGACATGCCAGATCGTTAGTTCCCCTGTCAATAAACTGTTTGGGACTCCTATACACATTAGACTGTCGACCAGTCCTGTAGATGTTATTGGGTTCAGCCAAAATTAGTCTTCACATCCCAGATTAGCCTTCACCCATCTGATCTGTGTATAGCAGGGTCCCCAGCTAGTCGTCAAAGTAAAATGTAAAATAAAACTTTCAGCCAATACAAAACAGCAGGATTAATGCTATCATTAGTGCATGAAGTCTCACTAATGTATCATGTTGTGGTCCATCTCTGCACAGTAACTGACAATGATGCACATTGATTTTCACTTGCTTAGAATGTGCTGACTTCATGTTAATTTAGTGCAGCACAGCTGAAGATACAGTGATAGGCCATTGAGTAATTTGTCATAGTAGGTATTTAACTTGTGATGACATTATTGAATGGTGTAAGATACTCCCAATTAGGGAAGCGATAGGCTGGCACTACTCGTCATTCTATTGTCTATCAGTCCATCCAGTGTATGTTGTGAAGGTATGATGTTCATTGTTCCTGGTACCCACTGTAATACAATAGCTAAAGAACCACTCCAGCATTTTTTTTTCAGGACTTGAGTGATGCTATTAATCTAAAGTCCCTGCCCCTATTAATATATTCAAATGCTGCCATCTTCACCCTTACCCAAGGTGCCATCTTGTAACCTCAACTTCTGACTGTCGGAATTGAGAGGTAAAGGTCGCAAGCTCTCAATGTAAGTTTATGAGAGGCAGAATGAGTCTTTCATAGACTTACACTGAGTTTTGACTTGTGGATTGCTCCAACAAACACTTCTGGTAGGTCACAACCTACTGTAGACCAACCAGACTGGTGGTAATGATAGGTGGTCAACTTGTAGGTTCAACAACATGCCATTTTGTGGGTTATAATCCTGCTCAATGTCTCCCATTTATTAATTCATCTCAGTTTGTTCATTTTTCACTTTTTATTGAAATGATTATTTAATGCTTATTGTTTTACTTCGTTTTTAATAAGTTAATAAATGTATGTGTTTAAATCTGTTTATATCACTGTGGTTAAACTAAACATGTACTTTAATGTACAATTATTTTGAACTGTGATATTGCAGGTCATGTGCCTTTTTGACACCGCCCTTTATGAGAAGTTTCTTTACATAAGATGTATGTCTCAGTGTTGCTCTGTAATAAGATAGTTTTCTGAGAAAGAAGTGGGTTCACTTCAACATGCACAGACATAAACATTTCTTGCATAACCGCATCCAGTATATTGGCTCCTTTACTATCCATCTAGGTGCAAGAAATAACCACATTACTCTGGAGTTCCTGCACAACCCATGCTGGTAATGAATGGTGAATACGATGGCAGGTAAGTATAAAGGCCCAGTCACACTAAACAACTTACCAGCGATCCCAACAACGATACAACCTGATAGGGATCGCTGGTAAGTTGCTCGGAGGTCGCTGGTGAGATGTCACATTAAGCGATGCTCCAGCGATCCCACCAACAACCTGACCTGGCAGGGATAGCTGGAGCGTCGCTACACGGGTTGCTGGTGAGCTGTCACACAGGCAGATCTCACCAACAACCAGTGACCAGCCCCCAGCCAGCAGCGCCACGTGGAAGCGATGCTGCGCTTGGTAACTAAGGTAAATATAGGGTAACAAACCCGACATTTACCTTGGTTACCAGCGCACACCGCTTAGCGCTGGCTCCCTGCACACCTAGTCACAGTACACATCGGGTTAATTACCCGATGTGTACTGTGGCTACGTGTGCAGAGAACAGGAGCCGGCACTGACAGCTGAGAGCGGTGGACGCTGGTAACGAAGGTAAATATCGGGTAACCAAGGTAAGGGCTTCTTGGTTACCCAATGTTTACCGTGGTTACCAGCGTCCGCAGAAGCCGGCTCACTGCACATTTAGTTGTTACTCTGTCGCTGTCACACACAGCTATGTGCGCTTCACAGCGGGAGAGCAACAACTAAAAAATGGCCCAGGACATTCAGCAACAACCAACGACCTCACAGCAGGGGCCAGGTTGTTGATGGATGTCACACACAGCAACATCGCTAGCAACATCGCTGCTACGTCACAAACGTTGTTCCTTAGCAGCGATGTTGCTAGCGATGTTGCTTAGTGTGACGTGGCCTTAAGACTAGGGTCAGGAACCATAGATTAGATAATTACATGTGAGCAAATTGAGACAAAATAACCCCATATGTGTACTACCTTTGTATCGATTAGAGCACTAACCAATGGACTGCATGGTGAAGCCTTGAATATTCGATTAAAAAATACTTTGAATGTCATTTCATCAAGTTATTATAAAAACTTTAAGGCAATGGTCCGGCAAGTAAACTACAGGATTAAAAGATTCCTTCACTTTGGCCATTCTTAACTCAATCATGAAAATACAACTGACATCAGTTTTCATACAATGTTTTGGAATCTCTGTACATTTAATTATTGATATACTGTCAAGTGTTAGTAAAGTAATAAAAAAAATATTTATTGTTGCTGCTATTATCATCATCCTCATCATTGTCATTATTAGAGTTGAGCGCGGTTCGTGGTTCGTGGTTCTCCAGTTCTAGGCTCGAGTGATTTTGGGGCCTGTTCTAGATAGAACTAGAACTCGAGCTTTTTGCAAAAGCTCGATAGTTCTAGAAACGTTCGAGAACGGTTCTAGCAGCAAAAAACAAGCTAAATCATAGCTTGGTTTCTGCTGTAATAGTGTAAGTCACTCTGTGAATCACACTATTATGACATTTCAGTGTATAGTGTGCGTGAACAGCGCCTTCAGATCACTGCTGTTTCTATAATGGCGATCGCCATTTTTTTTTTTTTTCTTGTCTTCCTTCCCTAAGCGCGCGCGTCTTGTGGGGCGGGTCAGCATGTCAGCCAATCCCAGACACACACACAGCTAAGTGGACTTTGAGCCAGAGAAGCAACGGCATGTGTGATAGGATGTCCATGTCACATGTCCCTGCATTATAAAACCGGACATTTTCTTCCAGGACGCCATTATCTGCCTTCTGCGTCTTTGGTGTCAGACATCACTGTCGCAGCTCCGTCCTCCTGAGTCCTATAGCCGATACAGCTGTATGCGCTGCATACACAGCGTTAGACAGCTTAGGGAGAGCACTTTATAGCAGTCCTTTTAAGGGCTCAAACCGGCAGGGTCAGAGAGCCATAGGTGACAGGTCCTGCAAACAGCAACAGCGTCTGTGTAGCCAAGGTCAGGGATTTCCTCCCTGCATTTCACCATTAGGAGGGAATAGAAAGGCAGGCTTCCATTCCTCTACCCAGAGCACCACAATCCTGCCACTGTACCCTCTTGTCCTCTGCACACTCCAACTCATTATAACTAAGCCATTATACTAGCAAACACTCAGTGTACCTAGTGGCATCCTATCTGTGGCTATTGGACTTTGCTATAGTCCCACAAGTGCAAAGACATTTGCAGAGCACGTCTGCCTGCATTGCACACTCCAACTTTTTTAAACTAAGCAATTTTACTAGCAAACACTCAGTGTACCTAGTGGCATCCTAAACGTGGCTATTGGACTTTGCTATAGTCCCACTAGTGCAAAGACATTTGCAGAGCACGTCTGCCTGCATTGCACACTCCAACTTTTTTAAACTAAGCAATTTTACTAGCAAACACTCAGTGTACCTAGTGGCATCCTAAACGTGGCTATTGGACTTTGCTATAGTCCCACTAGTGCAAAAACATTTGCAGAGCACGTCTGCCTGCATTGCAGACTCAAACTTTTTTAAACTAAGCAATTTTACTAGCAAACACTCAGTGTACCTAGTGGCATCCTAAACGTGGCTATTGGACTTTGCTATAGTCCCACTAGTGCAAAAACATTTGCAGAGCACGTCTGCCTGCATTGCACACTCCAACTTTTTTAAACTAAGCAATTTTACTAGCAAACACTCAGTGTACCTAGTGGCATCCTAAACGTGGCTATTGGACTTTGCTATAGTCCCACTAGTGCAAAGACATTTGCAGAGCACGTCTGCCTGCATTGCACACTCCAACTTTTTTAAACTAAGCAATTTTACTAGCAAACACTCAGTGTACCTAGTGGCATCCTAAACGTGGCTATTGGACTTTGCTATAGTCCCACTAGTGCAAAGACATTTGCAGAGCACGTCTGCCTGCATTGCACACTCCAACTTTTTTAAACTAAGCAATTTTACTAGCAAACACTCAGTGTACCTAGTGGCATCCTAAACGTGGCTATTGTACTTTTGTCTATTCAAACTATTGTAAACATATTTGCAGCATGTCTGCCTGCATTGCACACTCAAACTTTTTTAAACTCAGCCATTATACTAGCAAACACTCACTGTACCTAGTTGTATCCTAAACGTGGCTATTGTACTTTTGTCTATTCACAGTATTGGAACGATATTTGCAGCACGTCTGCCTGCATTGCACACTCAAACTTTTTTAAACTCAGCCATTATACTAGCAAACACTCAGTGTACCTAGTTGTATCCTAAACGTGGCTATTGTACTTTTGTCTATTCACAGTATTGGAACGTTATTTGCAGCACGTCTGCCTGCATTGCACACTCAAACTTTTTTAAACTCAGCCATTATACTAGCAAACACTCAGTGTACCTAGTTGTATCCTAAACGTGGCTATTGTACTTTTGTCTATTCACAGTATTGGAACGATATTTGCAGCACGTCTGCCTGCATTGCACACTCAAACTTTTTTAAACTCAGCCATTATACTAGCAAACACTCAGTGTACCTAGTTGTATCCTAAACGTGGCTATTGTACTTTTGTCTATTCACAGTATTGGAACGTTATTTGCAGCACGTCTGCCTGCATTGCACACTCAAACTTTTTTAAACTCAGCCATTATACTAGCAAACACTCAGTGTACCTAGTTGTATCCTAAACGTGGCTATTGTACTTTTGTCTATTCACAGTATTGGAACGTTATTTGCAGCACGTCTGCCTGCATTGCACACTCAAACTTTTTTAAACTCAGCCATTATACTAGCAAACACTCAGTGTACCTAGTTGTATCCTAAACGTGGCTATTGTACTTTTGTCTATTCACAGTATTGGAACGTTATTTGCAGCACGTCTGCCTGCATTGCACACTCAAACTTTTTTAAACTCAGCCATTATACTAGCAAACACTCAGTGTACCTAGTTGTATCCTAAACGTAGCTATTATACTTTTGTCTATTCACAGTATTGGAACGATATTTGCAGCACGTCTGCCTGCATTGCACACTCAAACTTTTTTAAACTCAGCCATTATACTAGCAAACACTCAGTGTACCTAGTTGTATCCTAAACGTGGCTTTTGTACTTTTGTCTATTCACACTATTGGAACGATATTTGCAGCACGTCTGCCTGCATTGCACACTCAAACTTTTTTAAACTCAGCCATTATACTAGCAAACACTCAGTGTACCTAGTTGTATCCTAAACGTGGCTATTGTACTTTTGTCTATTCACAGTATTGGAACAATATTTGCAGCACGTCTGCCTGCATTGCACACTCAAACTTTTTTAAACTCAGCCATTATACTAGCAAACACTCAGTGTACCTGGTTGTATCCTAAACGTGGCTATTGTACTTTTGTCTATTCACAGTATTGGAACGATATTTGCAGCACGTCTGCCTGCATTGCACACTCAAACTTTTTTAAACTCAGCCATTATACTAGCAAACACTCAGGGTACCTAGTTGTATCCTAAACGTAGCTATTATACTTTTGTCTATTCACAGTATTGGAACGATATTTGCAGCACGTCTGCCTGCATTGCACACTCAAACTTTTTTAAACTCAGCCATTATACTAGCAAACACTCAGTGTACCTAGTTGTATCCTAAACGTGGCTATTGTACTTTTGTCTATTCACAGTATTGGAACGATATTTGCAGCACGTCTGCCTGCATTGCACACTCTAACTTTTTTAAACTCAGCCATTATACTAGCAAACACTCAGTGTACCTAGTTGTATCCTAAACGTGGCTATTGTACTTTTGTCTATTCACAGTATTGGAACGTTATTTGCAGCACGTCTGCCTGCATTGCACACTCAAACTTTTTTAAACTCAGCCATTATACTAGCAAACACTCAGTGTACCTAGTTGTATCCTAAACGTGGCTATTGTACTTTTGTCTATTCACAGTATTGGAACGTTATTTGCAGCACGTCTGCCTGCATTGCACACTCAAACTTTTTTAAACTCAGCCATTATACTAGCAAACACTCAGTGTACCTAGTTGTATCCTAAACGTGGCTATTGTACTTTTGTCTATTCACAGTATTGGAACGTTATTTGCAGCACGTCTGCCTGCATTGCACACTCAAACTTTTTTAAACTCAGCCATTATACTAGCAAACACTCAGTGTACCTAGTGGCATCCTAAACGTGGCTATTGTACTTTTGTCTATTCACACTATTGTAAACATATTTGCAGCACGTCTGCCTGCATTGCACACTCAAACTTTTTTAAACTCAGCCATTATACTAGCAAACACTCAGTGTACCTAGTTGTATCCTAAACGTGGCTATTGTACTTTTGTCTATTCACAGTATTGGAACGTTATTTGCACCACGTCTGCCTGCATTGCACACTCAAACTTTTTTAAACTCAGCCATTATACTAGCAAACAATCAGTGTACCTAGTGGCATCCTAAACGTGGCTATTGTACTTTTGTCTATTCACACTATTGTAAACATATTTGCAGCACGTCTGCCTGCATTGCACACTCAAACTTTTTTAAACTCAGCCATTATACTAGCAAACACTCAGTGTACCTAGTTGTATCCTAAACTTGGCTATTGTACTTTTGTCTATTCACAGTATTGGAACGATATTTGCAGCACGTCTGCCTGCATTGCACACTCAAACTTTTTTAAACTCAGCCATTATACTAGCAAACACTCAGTGTACCTAGTTGTATCCTAAACGTGGCTATTGTACTTTTGTCTATTCACAGTATTGGAACGATATTTGCAGCACGTCTGCCTGCATTGCACACTCAAACTTTTTTAAACTCAGCCATTATACTAGCAAACACTCAGTGTACCTAGTTGTATCCTAAACGTAGCTATTATACTTTTGTCTATTCACAGTATTGGAACGATATTTGCAGCACGTCTGCCTGCATTGCACACTCAAACTTTTTTAAACTCAGCCATTATACTAGCAAACACTCAGTGTACCTAGTTGTATCCTAAACGTAGCTATTATACTTTTGTCTATTCACAGTATTGGAATGATATTTGCAGCACGTCTGCCTGCATTGCACACTCTAACTTTTTTAAACTCAGCCATTATACTAGCAAACACTCAGTGAACCTAGTTGTATCCTAAACGTGGCTATTGTACTTTTGTCTATTCACAGTATTGGAACGTTATTTGCAGCACGTCTGCCTGCATTGCACACTCAAACTTTTTTAAACTCAGCCATTATACTAGCAAACACTCAGTGTACCTAGTTGTATCCTAAACGTGGCTATTGTACTTTTGTCTATTCACAGTATTGGAACGTTATTTGCAGCACGTCTGCCTGCATTGCACACTCAAACTTTTTTAAACTCAGCCATTATACTAGCAAACACTCAGTGTACCTAGTTGTATCCTACACGTGGCTATTGTACTTTTGTCTATTCACACTATTGGAACGTTATTTGCAGCACGTCTGCCTGCATTGCACACTCAAACTTTTTTAAACTCAGCCATTATACTAGCAAACACTCAGTGTACCTAGTTGTATCCTAAACGTGGATATTGTACTTTTGTCTATTCACAGTATTGGAACGATATTTGCAGCACGTCTGCCTGCATTGCACACTCAAACTTTTTTAAACTCAGCCATTATACTAGCAAACAATCAGTGTACCTAGTGGCATCCTAAACGTGGCTATTGTACTTTTGTCTATTCACACTATTGTAAACATATTTGCAGCACGTCTGCCTGCATTGCACACTCAAACTTTTTTAAACTCAGCCATTATACTAGCAAACACTCAGTGTACCTAGTTGTATCCTAAACTTGGCTATTGTACTTTTGTCTATTCACAGTATTGGAACGATATTTGCAGCACGTCTGCCTGCATTGCACACTCAAACTTTTTTAAACTCAGCCATTATACTAGCAAACACTCAGTGTACCTAGTTGTATCCTAAACGTGGCTATTGTACTTTTGTCTATTCACAGTATTGGAACGTTATTTGCAGCACGTCTGCCTGCATTGCACACTCAAACTTTTTTAAACTCAGCCATTATACTAGCAAACACTCAGTGTACCTAGTTGTATCCTAAACGTGGCTATTGTACTTTTGTCTATTCACAGTATTGGAACGTTATTTGCAGCACGTCTGCCTGCATTGCACGCTCAAACTTTTTTAAACTCAGCCATTATACTAGCAAACAATCAGTGTACCTAGTGGCATCCTAAACGTGGCTATTGTACTTTTGTCTATTCACACTATTGTAAACATATTTGCAGCACGTCTGCCTGCATTGCACACTCAAACTTTTTTAAACTCAGCCATTATACTAGCAAACACTCAGTGTACCTAGTTGTATCCTAAAAGTTGGCTATTGTACTTTTGTCTATTCACAGTATTGGATCGTTATTTGCAGCACGTCTGCCTGCATTGCACACTCAAACTTTTTTAAACTCAGCCATTATACTAGCAAACACTCAGTTTACCTAGTTGTATCCTAAACGTGGCTATTGTACTTTTGTCTATTCACAGTATTGGAACGTTATTTGCAGCACGTCTGCCTGCCTTGCACACTCAACCTTTTTTAAACTCAGCCATTATACTAGCAAACACTCACTGTACCTAGTTGTATCCTAAACGTGGCTATTGGACTTTTGTCAATTCACAGTATTGGAACGTTATTTGCAGGACATCTGCCTGCATTGCACACTCAAACTTTTTTAAACTCAGCCATTATACTAGCAAACACTCAGTGTACCTAGTTGTATCCTAAACGTGGCTATTGTACTTTTGTCTATTCACAGTATTGGAACGTTATTTGCAGCACGTCTGCCTGCATTGCACACTCAAACTTTTTTAAACTCAGCCATTATACTAGCAAACACTCAGTGTACCTAGTTGTATCCTAAACGTGGCTATTGTACTTTTGTCTATTCACAGTATTGGAACGTTATTTGCAGCACGTCTGCCTGCATTGCACGCTCAAACTTTTTTAAACTCAGCCATTATACTAGCAAACAATCAGTGTACCTAGTGGCATCCTAAACGTGGCTATTGTACTTTTGTCTATTCACAGTATTGGAACGTTATTTGCAGCACGTCTGCCTGCATTGCACACTCAAACTTTTTTAAACTCAGCCATTATACTAGCAAACACTCAGTGTACCTAGTGGCTTCCTAAACGTGGCTATTGTACTTTTGTCTATTCACACTATTGTAAACATATTTGCAGCACGTCTGCCTGCATTGCACACTCAAACTTTTTTAAACTCAGCCATTATACTAGCAAACACTCAGTGTACCTAGTTGTATCCTAAACGTGGCTATTGTACTTTTGTCTATTCACAGTATTGGAACGTTATTTGCAGCACGTCTGCCTGCATTGCACACTCAAACTTTTTTAAACTCAGCCATTATACTAGCAAACAATCAGTGTACCTAGTGGCATCCTAAACGTGGCTATTGTACTTTTGTCTATTCACACTATTGTAAACATATTTGCAGCACGTCTGCCTGCATTGCACACTCAAACTTTTTTAAACTCAGCCATTATACTAGCAAACACTCAGTGTACCTAGTTGTATCCTAAACGTGGCTATTGTACTTTTGTCTATTCACAGTATTGGAACGATATTTGCAGCACGTCTGCCTGCATTGCACACTCAAACTTTTTTAAACTCAGCCATTATACTAGCAAACACTCAGTGTACCTAGTTGTATCCTAAACGTAGCTATTATACTTTTGTCTATTCACAGTATTGGAACGATATTTGCAGCACGTCTGCCTGCATTGCACACTCAAACTTTTTTAAACTCAGCCATTATACTAGCAAACACTCAGTGTACCTAGTTGTATCCTAAACGTAGCTATTATACTTTTGTCTATTCACAGTATTGGAACGATATTTGCAGCACGTCTGCCTGCATTGCACACTCTAACTTTTTTAAACTCAGCCATTATACTAGCAAACACTCAGTGAACCTAGTTGTATCCTAAACGTGGCTATTGTACTTTTGTCTATTCACAGTATTGGAACGTTATTTGCAGCACGTCTGCCTGCATTGCACACTCAAACTTTTTTAAACTCAGCCATTATACTAGCAAACACTCAGTGTACCTAGTTGTATCCTAAACGTGGCTATTGTACTTTTGTCTATTCACAGTATTGGAACGTTATTTGCAGCACGTCTGCCTGCATTGCACACTCAAACTTTTTTAAACTCAGCCATTATACTAGCAAACACTCAGTGTACCTAGTTGTATCCTACACGTGGCTATTGTACTTTTGTCTATTCACAGTATTGGAACGTTATTTGCAGCACGTCTGCCTGCATTGCACACTCAAACTTTTTTAAACTCAGCCATTATACTAGCAAACACTCAGTGTACCTAGTTGTATCCTAAACGTGGATATTGTACTTTTGTCTATTCACAGTATTGGAACGATATTTGCAGCACGTCTGCCTGCATTGCACACTCAAACTTTTTTAAACTCAGCCATTTTACTAGCAAACAATCAGTGTACCTAGTGGCATCCTAAACGTGGCTATTGTACTTTTGTCTATTCACACTATTGTAAACATATTTGCAGCACGTCTGCCTGCATTGCACACTCAAACTTTTTTAAACTCAGCCATTATACTAGCAAACACTCAGTGTACCTAGTTGTATCCTAAACTTGGCTATTGTACTTTTGTCTATTCACAGTATTGGAACGATATTTGCAGCACGTCTGCCTGCATTGCACACTCAAACTTTTTTAAACTCAGCCATTATACTAGCAAACACTCAGTGTACCTAGTTGTATCCTAAACGTGGCTATTGTACTTTTGTCTATTCACAGTATTGGAACGATATTTGCAGCACGTCTGCCTGCATTGCACACTCAAACTTTTTTAAACTCAGCCATTATACTAGCAAACACTCAGTGTACCTAGTTGTATCCTAAACGTAGCTATTATACTTTTGTCTATTCACAGTATTGGAACGATATTTGCAGCACGTCTGCCTGCATTGCACACTCAAACTTTTTTAAACTCAGCCATTATACTAGCAAACACTCAGTGTACCTAGTTGTATCCTAAATGTAGCTATTATACTTTTGTCTATTCACAGTATTGGAACGATATTTGCAGCACGTCTGCCTGCATTGCACACTCTAACTTTTTTAAACTCAGCCATTATACTAGCAAACACTCAGTGAACCTAGTTGTATCCTAAACGTGGCTATTGTACTTTTGTCTATTCACAGTATTGGAACGTTATTTGCAGCACGTCTGCCTGCATTGCACACTCAAACTTTTTTAAACTCAGCCATTATACTAGCAAACACTCAGTGTACCTAGTTGTATCCTAAACGTGGCTATTGTACTTTTGTCTATTCACAGTATTGGAACGTTATTTGCAGCACGTCTGCCTGCATTGCACACTCAAACTTTTTTAAACTCAGCCATTATACTAGCAAACACTCAGTGTACCTAGTTGTATCCTACACGTGGCTATTGTACTTTTGTCTATTCACAGTATTGGAACGTTATTTGCAGCACGTCTGCCTGCATTGCACACTCAAACTTTTTTAAACTCAGCCATTATACTAGCAAACACTCAGTGTACCTAGTTGTATCCTAAACGTGGATATTGTACTTTTGTCTATTCACAGTATTGGAACGATATTTGCAGCACGTCTGCCTGCATTGCACACTCAAACTTTTTTAAACTCAGCCATTATACTAGCAAACACTCACTGTACCTAGTGGCATCCTAAACGTGGCTATTGTACTTTTGTCTATTCACACTATTGTAAACATATTTGCAGCACGTCTGCCTGCATTGCACACTCAAACTTTTTTAAACTCAGCCATTATACTAGCAAACACTCAGTGTACCTAGTTGTATCCTAAACGTGGCTATTGTACTTTTGTCTATTCACAGTATTGGAACGTTATTTGCAGCACGTCTGCCTGCATTGCACACTCAAACTTTTTTAAACTCAGCCATTATACTAGCAAACAATCAGTGTACCTAGTGGCATCCTAAACGTGGCTATTGTACTTTTGTCTATTCACACTATTGTAAACATATTTGCAGCACGTCTGCCTGCATTGCACACTCAAACTTTTTTAAACTCAGCCATTATACTAGAAAACACTCAGTGTACCTAGTTGTATCCTAAACGTGGCTATTGTACTTTTGTCTATTCACAGTATTGGAACGATATTTGCAGCACGTCTGCCTGCATTGCACACTCAAACTTTTTTAAACTCAGCCATTATACTAGCAAACACTCAGTGTACCTAGTTGTATCCTAAACGTGGCTATTGTACTTTTGTCTATTCACAGTATTGGAACGATATTTGCAGCACGTCTGCCTGCATTGCACACTCAAACTTTTTTAAACTCAGCCATTATACTAGCAAACACTCAGTGTACCTAGTTGTATCCTAAACGTAGCTATTATACTTTTGTCTATTCACAGTATTGGAACGATATTTGCAGCACGTCTGCCTGCATTGCACACTCAAACTTTTTTAAACTCAGCCATTATACTAGCAAACACTCAGTGTACCTAGTTGTATCCTAAACGTAGCTATTATACTTTTGTCTATTCACAGTATTGGAACGATATTTGCAGCACGTCTGCCTGCATTGCACACTCTAACTTTTTTAAACTCAGCCATTATACTAGCAAACACTCAGTGAACCTAGTTGTATCCTAAACGTGGCTATTGTACTTTTGTCTATTCACAGTATTGGAACGTTATTTGCAGCACGTCTGCCTGCATTGCACACTCAAACTTTTTTAAACTCAGCCATTATACTAGCAAACACTCAGTGTACCTAGTTGTATCCTAAACGTGGCTATTGTACTTTTGTCTATTCACAGTATTGGAACGTTATTTGCAGCACGTCTGCCTGCATTGCACACTCAAACTTTTTTAAACTCAGCCATTATACTAGCAAACACTCAGTGTACCTAGTTGTATCCTACACGTGGCTATTGTACTTTTGTCTATTCACAGTATTGGAACGTTATTTGCAGCACGTCTGCCTGCATTGCACACTCAAACTTTTTTAAACTCAGCCATTATACTAGCAAACACTCAGTGTACCTAGTTGTATCCTAAACGTGGATATTGTACTTTTGTCTATTCACAGTATTGGAACGATATTTGCAGCACGTCTGCCTGCATTGCACACTCAAACTTTTTTAAACTCAGCCATTATACTAGCAAACACTCAGTGTACCTAGTTGTATCCTAAAAGTTGGCTATTGTACTTTTGTCTATTCACAGTATTGGATCGTTATTTGCAGCACGTCTGCCTGCATTGCACACTCAAACTTTTTTAAACTCAGCCATTATACTAGCAAACACTCAGTTTACCTAGTTGTATCCTAAACGTGGCTATTGTACTTTTGTCTATTCACAGTATTGGAACGTTATTTGCAGCACGTCTGCCTGCCTTGCACACTCAACCTTTTTTAAACTCAGCCATTATACTAGCAAACACTCACTGTACCTAGTTGTATCCTAAACGTGGCTATTGTACTTTTGTCTATTCACAGTATTGGAACGTTATTTGCAGCACGTCTGCCTGCATTGCACACTCAAACTTTTTTAAACTCAGCCATTATACTAGCAAACACTCAGTGTACCTAGTTGTATCCTAAACGTGGCTATTGTACTTTTGTCTATTCACAGTATTGGAACGTTATTTGCAGCACGTCTGCCTGCATTGCACGCTCAAACTTTTTTAAACTCAGCCATTATACTAGCAAACAATCAGTGTACCTAGTGGCATCCTAAACGTGGCTATTGTACTTTTGTCTATTCACACTATTGTAAACATATTTGCAGCACGTCTGCCTGCATTGCACACTCAAACTTTTTTAAACTCAGCCATTATACTAGCAAACACTCAGTGTACCTAGTTGTATCCTAAAAGTTGGCTATTGTACTTTTGTCTATTCACAGTATTGGATCGTTATTTGCAGCACGTCTGCCTGCATTGCACACTCAAACTTTTTTAAACTCAGCCATTATACTAGCAAACACTCAGTTTACCTAGTTGTATCCTAAACGTGGCTATTGTACTTTTGTCTATTCACAGTATTGGAACGTTATTTGCAGCACGTCTGCCTGCCTTGCACACTCAACCTTTTTTAAACTCAGCCATTATACTAGCAAACACTCAGTGTACCTAGTTGTATCCTAAACGTGGCTATTGTACTTTTGTCTATTCACAGTATTGGAACGTTATTTGCAGCACGTCTGCCTGCATTGCACACTCAAACTTTTTTAAACTCAGCCATTATACTAGCAAACACTCAGTGTACCTAGTTGTATTCTAAACGTGGCTATTGTACTTTTGTCTATTCACAGTATTGGAACGTTATTTGAAGCACGTCTGCCTGCATTGCACACTCAAACTTTTTTAAACTCAGCCATTATACTAGCAAACACTCAGTGTACCTAGTTGTATCCTAAACGTGGCTATTGTACTTTTGTCTATTCACACTACTGCAAATCTATGTGCAGCACCTCTGCATGACAACCTCCTGCTCTGTTTTTAATAAGCTATAATGATAGCACAAAATACTGCCATTTAGTGGCATCATAGAACTGGCTGTTGTATTCCATTAGTGCCCCACTGGTGACAAGCTATTTCTAGCACCTCTACATCACACCCTCATGCACATTTTGCTACGCTAATGTTATAGCAAACTCATGGAATTCATTGCTGCATTTCCTAATTCGGAGGGATAGAAAGTCAGGCTTCCTTTAGCGTTTCCTTCTGTTCATAGACAGCATCTCCAAGACAAATTTCCCCTCCACGTCTAAGTGTGGAGAGGCAGCTAGTGCGCATGTGTGTGCCGATGTACCCCAGCTGCAGCATAATTACAGTGTTTCGCGTAGTGAGTATGCTCAGCCTGACTGTGTTATTCCTGACGCTAAGTCTTCTTTTCGGGATACAGCGCATGCTCCCACACTAAGTGTGAAAAGCATCTTTGCACAGGTGCTTGCATTCCGTGCCGGGTCTAAGTCCTGTTTTGTGCCTAGACACCATGCTAAAACTGATAGTCTTTTTTCAGAGACTGTATTTCATGCTACTGAGCATGCTCAGGCACTTCCTGCATCAGAGACTAGGTCCGGTAATGAACTCTTTGGCCCTGGCCCTGATGTGGGGGTCCCATATAGACCACAGGGCATCAGGTGTCCTCCCAAATGGCTTGCAGAGGCCCACACCTATGACTTGTCACCGCATTATTGATGGTCAGACGATGACTGGTGAGGTGTTTGGGTCATGGCAGCCATGAGGTCATCATTGAAGTTGCGTTTCCAAATAGGACGCTAGTTATGCCACTCATGACGTGTCACTCTACTTTTGTCTCCAGGAGGTGCATTGTGGTTCACCCTGGTTTGGGGCGGACCCAGGTTATAAAAGGGGCTGGAGCCAACAAGGAAGTGCGCAGTCTTCTATTATGCTCCGAAAGAGCACACCTCCATGTGTTGAACCCATTGCGGCTTTAGGCCAGAGGTAGGCAGGGATAGGGTGGTGGATGCAGGCCACCACCACAGTTGGTAACGCAGAACGGTTAAGACCAGCTCCTGTCCTACCAGTCCTGCTTGTGCAGCCCAGTGGCATTAACAGGCCTGCTGCTGCTGATGCGCCTGCTGTCCACAGGTGTGGCCCCTACGCACACGGTCAGCGTACTCAATGGCCCCTGTGTTGTTAACAGGGAGTTCCTGGGCTGGGTGGGCATGTGGACCCTGTGACGCTAACAGGGCTCACAGTCTCCATATCCGAATGGCGTCTAACTCGGTTCAGGCTACTATTAGTTTCATAGCCACACAGCTCTGTATCCTCCACCAAACCTTCCAGTTGCCAACCTCTCCTTTTCCAACTGGGAGCACGGTGGACACTGACTGCTGATGGGGATATATACCTTTCTCTTTCTTTTCTTATTAATTTTCGTTATATAGCGGTCACAGATTATATACCACTTTATCCAAATCTGCCAGTCCCACTGTAACAGATGTTGTTTCTTTAGCAAATGTTACAGTTGCTTAACCACCAAATCCACGGACCAAAACTTTTTTCCCCTTTCCAACACACCTGTTCCCCTTTCCAACAGCATCTGTCCTTTTTCAACTCATTTTGGGATATGACCAAAAGTGCAACTGTGCAGGGACACCGTACTCAACGCCATCTCAGCAGCACAGCAGCCATCCCTCGGTCCCTCCGATGTGGACAAGTAAAAGACCATTTCCTCCTATCCATGACAAAGCGTTGAGATTCACTCTGTGCAGCACTGGTGTTTAGTGGAAAAGTAGATCTAAGATTGCGTACCACATTCTGCAGATACTCCTGTATATGTGCGTCTATTTCTATGGCAGGAATTAGTTCGCCAAATTTTGTCTTGTACCGGGGATCTAACAGTGTGGCAACCCAGTATTCAGGATTACTTCAAATTCATACAATCCGAGGGTTATGTAGGTAGTGCAGCAAGAAGGCGCTCATGTGTCTTGTGCATCCAGGAGGACCAAGTCCTTGGTGTGTTGGTGGCAGAGAGGTGAGAATCGTGCATCCTTCCTCTGCCCTCTACCCACAACCTCGCACAACCGAAATGTGAGCAAGCTCTCACTCATCTGCTGAGTCTTCCATGCCCATCGCCAGTTCGTCCTCCATTTCTTCATGGGCTCCTGCACTTTCCTCAACACTTTTTGCTGATACTATGCGCCCTTGTTAATCCCTCTCCCTCACCATGACTGCCGCATAGGTGCCGCTGACCATCTGGACCTCGTAGATCTTGTTATCCCTTCCGCATATGACTCCTCCTGTACTTCCTCCCCTTCCTCTTGTCCCAACACCTGACTCCGAATAATAATTACAGTGTGCTCCATCATGTAGATGACCAGAATTGTCACGCTGAGAATGACATTGCCAGTGCTAAACATCTTCGTCGACATTTGTGAACTGTGTAGCAGGGTGCATAGGTCCTTGATCTGACACCATTCCAGCAGCGTGATCTGCACCACCTCTTGATCAAGTTATCCCAGGCTATATGTCATACCGTATTTCAAAGGGGCTCTGCGGTGCTGCCACACACGCTGCAACATGTGCAGATTCCAATTCCTGCGTGTCGGAACATCGCATTTCCGGCGTTTAACTGCCAGACCCTAAGGCGGGCTTTGCACACTACGACATCGCAGCCCGATGCTGCGATGCCGAGTGCGATAGTGCCCGCCCCTGTCGCAGCAGCGATATGTGGTGATAGCTGGCGTAGCGAAAGTTATCGCTACGCCAGCTTCACACACACACTCACCTGCCGTGCGACGTCCCTGTGGCCGGCGACCCGCCTCCTTATTAAGGGGGCGGGTTGTGCGGCGTCACTGCGACGTCACACGGCAGGCAGCCAATCAGAGCGGAGGGGCGGAGATGAGCAGGATGTAAACATCCTGCCCACCTCCTTCCTTCCGCATATCCTACGGAAGCCGCAGTGAGGCCGGTAGGAGACGTTCCTCGCTCCTGCGACTTCACACACAGCGATGTGTGATGCCGCAGGAGCGAGGAACAACATCGGACCGTCGCGTCAGCGTAATCATGGATTACGCCGACGCTGCACCGATGATACGATTACGACGCTTTTGCGCTCGTTAATCGTATCATCCAGCCTTTACACACTGCGATGTCGCATGCGATGCCGGAAGTGCGTCATTTTCAATTTGACCCCACCGACATCGCACCTGCGATGTCGCAGTGTGCAAAGTGCCCCTAAGACTTCCGGAGTGATGAAAGTTGTTGAGCTGCTGTGTGCGCACGATGGAAGTGAGCACATAGCGAGCGTGCACGCTGCACAAGGCCATGTAGGCCGTGATGGTGTTTTAAAAATTGCTGGAGAATCAGATTCAACACGTGAGCCATACAAGTCACGTGTGTCACATTGCCCTGAGGATGGCCCGCAGCCAGGTTTGCATCATTGCCGCACACGGCTGTTAAGTCACCAACGGAGTCCGCTCCCTCAATTTGTACTCCAGTCGCCAGGTGACAACGTGTTCCTTTCATGCATAGTGCTGATGATGGGAGAGGAGTCGATGCCAGCGGCGCAGGTGGACGCAGGTTATGCTCACCCACTGGGCTGCATTACCTTGACAGACGCAGAATCTCTTGCTGAATGTAGCTGGTGGGTATCTCACAGATGAAATACCATCATTCAGCTACAACCAATGGGAAGACACCACACCCTTTTTTATGCCCATCCTGTCTGCAGACCACTGCCAGACATAGCTATGAACCTCTGGTTAATTTTACCCCCAGTTCAGTTTTATGATTTTGTGTGCTTGTTACCTGACTACTTTTCCTGCTTGCTGTTTATGTACCTTGTTGGCCGATCCGCATTTCACCTCTGCTTGTTTTCTGATTAAGTCCTGGCCGTCCCATTGTGTTCCTGTTCCTCAATTAATGTTTTGACCCTGCCTGACTACTATTCTCTGGAATAGCGGTGTGACTCACATTTCCCATACATTTCAAAGTAAAACTTTGACCGCCTGATGGCATTGAGCTCTGCTGCCAGCATAGTAAGGAGGTGTGTGGTAGTCCTTGTGCGCAGTTGCTTGGAAGGGTGGCCTGACCACACAGGGTTTGCGCCAAGGTGGAGGACCCACACGAGGTTGAAGAGGCAGAAGCAGTGTATTTACTTCTACATACAGAACAAGGATTGAAAAAACTCGTGGGGACGGCAAGACTTGTACAGCAGACCCTTCTCCATCTCTCACCATAGTTTGCCAGTGCCCAGTCAGTGACATGTAATGACCCTGTCTATGCTTACTGGTCCAAGTATCTGTGTTGAAATGCACCCTGTCGCACACAGATTTTCTCAAGGAAGTGGTGATGTTGTGTGCGACATGCTGGTGTAGCGCGGGCATGCTTTTCTTGGAGAAGCAGTGGTGATTGGGCATCTGGTACTGGGGCACAGCGACAGACATAATGTCTGTAAAATCCTGTGTGTCCACTACGCGTAAAGGCAGCATTTCGGTAGCCAACAGCTTACAGAGGGATAGAGTCAACCACTTAGCTTTGTCATGGGTCGCAGTAAGTGGCCTTTTATTTGACCACATCTGAGGGACAGAGATCTGGCTGCTGTCTGTAGACGGTGTTGAGTAGGGTGTCCCTGGAAAAATGCAGGTTTGTGAGGAAAGTGCAGGCGGAGACATGATGTTGCCTTCATCTTGCCTTCAGATCTGTTCATCTTGTATCATTTTTAAAAAACACAGCAAGCAAGGGTTACTCCAAGCGGAGTCTACCTTTTTTCCAAAAATTGGGCACACAGACACCCCATCAGTGGCAGCACTTGTGCCATAGTTGCAAACAGGATGTTTTGATTTGCATCAAGCACATTCAAAAATACGCCATAATTAACCGTCCCCAGCATGACACCGGGTTAGGTAGATAAAGTCTTTGCTGAACTATGACTTGGTCATCTTGGCTCCTTTTAAAAACAATGTAAGCAAGGGTTACTCCAAGCGGAGCCTCCCTTTTTTCCAAAAATTGTGCCCCACACACACCCACCCATTCAGTGGCAGCACTTGTGCCCTAGTTGCAAACAGGATGTTTTGATTTGCATCAAGCACATTCCAAATCCACAAGCATTTACTCTCCCCAGGATGACACAGGGGTAGTAAATTCCTTCTGGATCCATGACTTGTTCATTTTGATGAACGTCAGTCTGTCCACATTGTCACTGGACAGACGCGTGCGCTTATCTGTCAGCACACACCCAGCAGCACTGAAGACACGTTCAGAGACAACGCTGGCAGCTGGACACGACAAAATCTTCAAGGCGTAACTGGAGAGCTCTGGACATTTTTCTAGATTTGAAGCCCAAAAGGAGCAAGGCTCCATTTGCAAAGTCATTGCATCGATGTTCATTTGGAGATACTCCTGTATCATCCTCTCCATCCGTTGACTATGTGTCAGACTTGTTGTCTCTGGTGGCCTTGCAAAGGAGGGTCTAAAAAAATTATGAAAAGATTCCATAAAATTGCTGTTACCAGCACCAGATACGGTCCTACTGGTACGGGTAGACTGTTGAAGATGACGAGGCCGTCCCATGTTTGTCAAGTTACAACTGGGAGAATCACTCCCTTCACCTGCACGGTTGTTTGGTGGAAAAGCCGAGCTAAGATCGAGTAACAGCTTCTGCTGATACTCCTGCATACGTGCGTCCCTTTCTATGGGTGGAATTATGTCACAAAATTTGGACTTGTACCGGGGATCTAATAGTGTGGCAAGCTAGTAGTCATCATCACTTCTAATTTTGACAATACGAGGGTCATGTTGGAGGTAGTGCAACAAGAAGGCACTCATGTGTCTTGCGCAGCCATGCGGACCAAGTCCACGCTGTGTTTGTGGCATAGAGGTGCTAACCGTTCTTTCTTCCTCTGACATCTCCCCCCAACCTCTTTCAACTGAAATTTGAGCAAGGTCCCCCTCATCTGCTGAGTCTTCCATGTCCATGGACAGTTCGTCCTCCATATCTTCAAGTCCTCCTGCACCTTCCTCAACATCTCGCCTGCTACCATGCGCCCTTGTCGATCCCTGTCCCCCATGGTCCCATGCCTGCCGCGTTGGTGATGATGAACGTCTGGACCTTGGTGATGTTGTTGTGTCTTGCGCATATGAATCCTCCTGTAGTTCCTCCCCTTCCTGTTGTCCCACCCCCTGACTCCGAATAGTGTTTAGCGTGTGCTCCAGCATGTAAATGACTGGAATCGTCATGATGATAATGGCATTGTCAGCGCTAAACATATTCGTCGCCATGTGGAAACTGTGCAGAAGGGTGCATAGGTCCTTGATCTGAGATCACTCCATCAGGGTGATCTGCCCCACCTCTGCATCTCGTTGGCCCAGGCTATACGTCATGACGTATTGCACCATGGCTCTGCGGTGCTGCCACAGTCGCTGTAACATGTGGAGAGTTGAATTCCAGCGTGTCGCCACATCGCATTTCAGGCGATGAACCGGCAGGCCGAAAGACTTCTGGAGCGATGCAAGTCGCTCAGCTGCGGCGCTTGAACGGCGGAAGTGAGCAGACAGTTTTCGTGCCCTGTTCAGAAGGCCATCTAGGCCGGGATAGTGTGTTAAAAATTGCTGGACGACAAGGTTCAACACGTGAGCCATACAAGGTACGTGTGTCACCTTGCCCAGGCGAAGGGCCGCACCCAGGTTTGCAGCATTGTCGCACACGGCCTTACCAGGCTGCAGGTTGAGTGGAGACAACCATTTATTAAACTCGGACCGCAGAGCTGACCACAACTCCTCAGCTGTGTGACTCTTATTCCCAAGACATGTCAAGCTAAAGACCGCCTGATGCCGTTGCGCTCTGCTGCCAGCATAGTAATGAGGGTTGCGTGATTCCTTCTGTGCAGTGAGAACGCTGGTGGCCTGACCAGGCAGGCTTGGGGCGGAGGTGGAGGACCCAGATGAGGTGGAGGATGCAGAAGCAGTGGCGGAACTTGGACAGACAGAGGATTGACACACAAGTCGTGGGGACGGCAAGACTTGTGCAGCAGACCCTTCACCATCTATCACCATAGTTACCCAGTGGCCAGTCAGCAACATGTAACGTCCCTGTCCATGCTTACTGGTCCAAGTATCGGTGGTGAAATGCACCCGTTCACACACAGAGTTTCTCAAGGAAGCGGTGATGTTGTGTGTGACATGCTGGTGTAGCGCGGGCACACCTTTCTTAGAGAAGTAGTGGCGACTAGGCATCTGGTACTGGGGCACAGCGACAGACATAAGGTCTCTAAAATCCTGTGTGTCCACTAGGCGGAAAGGCAGCATTTCGGTAGCCAACAGCTTACAGAGGGATAGAGTCAACCTCTTAGCTTTGTCATGGGTCGCAGGAAGTGGCCTTTTATTTGACCACATCTGAGGGACAGAGATCTGGCTGCTGTGTGTAGACGGTGTTGAGTAGGGTGTCCCTGGAAAAATGCAGGTTTGTGAGGAAAGTGCAGGCGGAGACATGATGTTGCC
This sequence comes from Anomaloglossus baeobatrachus, assembly GCF_048569485.1. Taxonomy (NCBI): domain Eukaryota; kingdom Metazoa; phylum Chordata; class Amphibia; order Anura; family Aromobatidae; genus Anomaloglossus; species Anomaloglossus baeobatrachus. The sequence continues at coordinate 156,313,839 of NC_134354.1, read as the reverse complement.
TTCATCCAACGTTGGTGCTATCGATGTTTGAGAGAGCTGTACACAATCACTTGTTTCCCCTTCCAAACCAACTGATGACCTACCAAGCAAACTGCCTGTTGCGGTTACAGTGGTGGAAGTTGTGGGTGGAAAAACAGGTGTGACAGCTGTCCCCACAGTCCTAGAAGATGACGAGCGCGCGGATGCACTGGAAGGGGCAGGCGGTGGATGGTTGGCTCCGCTAGGCCGCATTGCAGCACGGTGAGCTTCCCACCAGGCCATATGATATTTATTCATGTGACGATTCATGGAAGAAGTTGTCAAACTGCTGAGGTTTTGACCTCTACTAAGATAACCATGCCAAATGTTACAGATCACATAATTAGGGCGATCTTTTTTTATGTCAAAAAAGGACCAGGCTAGGCAAGGCTTAGAGGCCATGCGACCTGTTGATCCACCCCGAATAATGCTCAGAGGCAGAGTGGTTACTGAGGATGCAGTTGTAGACGTGCTACCAGTGCTCCGACTGTGTCCAGGAAGGCGCAAGGTTACTTCGACGTCGGTTGCATCCTCCTCCACCGCCTCTGTTGACCTCCTCGAGTGTCTGACTGTGGGTTGACAGTAGGTGGGATCTAGGACTTCATCATCAATTGTTGTGTTTGCACTCCCCTCCCCCTCAGACCGAGCCTCTTCTTGCCCTGACCGAATATTTAAGTTGTCATCCCAATCGGATATCTGCGTCTCATCTTCATCAGTATGTTCCTCATTGTCTATAACCACAGTTGTTGGAAAGGCAGCATTTTGGTAGCCAACAGTTTGCAGATGATGAAAGTCAACCTCCAAGCCATGTCATGCCCTTCTAAAAGCATGTAAAACACAGCGAGGGGACTCCAACCACAGTCTCCCTCGTTTCCACTAACTGGGCCACACACACCCCACTTGACTGGCATCGGTTGAGCCCCCTTTTGAAAAAGAAAAAGATGCTTTGCATGAAGCACTCTCAAAAATACGCGTGCCTTTCCCGTCCCCTGGCTGACCCAGGGGAAGAAAAGTCCTCTGAGAGCCATGACTTGTTCATCTTGGTTCTTTTAGAGACACAGCGAGGGGACTCCAACCACAGTCTCCCTCGTTTCCACTAACTGGGCCACACACACCCCATTTGACTGGCATCGGTTGAGCCCCCTTTTGAAAAAGAAAAAGATGCTTTGCATGAAGCACTCTCAAAAATACCCGTGCCTTTCCCGTCCCCTGGCTGACCCAGGGGAAGAAAAGTCCTCTGAGAGCCATGATTTGTTCATTTTGGGTCTTTGAGAAACACAGCGAGGGGACTCCAAACACAGTCTCCTTCGTTTCCACTAACTGGGCCACACACACCCCACTTGACTGGCATCGGTTGAGCCCCCTTTTGAAAAAGAAAAAGATGCTTTGCATGAAGCACTCTCAAAAATACGCGTGCCTTTCCCGTCCCCTGGCTGACCCAGGGGAAGAAAAGTCCTCTGAGAGCCATGACTTGTTCATCTTGGTTCTTTTAGAAACACAGCGAGGGGACTCCAACCACAGTCTCCCTCGTTGCCACTAATTGGGCCACACACACCCCACTTGACTGACATCAGTTGATGCCCCTTTTCAAAATGAAAAAGATGCTTTGCATGAAGCACTCTCAAAAATACGCGTGCCTTTCCCGTCCCCTGGCGTACCCAGGGGAAGAAAAGTCCTCTGAGAGCCATGTCCACATTGTCAGTGGACAGACACGTGTGCTTATCTGCCAGCAGACCCCCAGCAGCACTGAAGACAGGTTCCGAGAGAACGCTGGCTGCAGGACACGACAAGATCCCCAAGACGTACGTGGCGAGCTCAGGCAATTTATCAAGATTGGAAGCCTAAAATGAGCAGGGCTCAAGTTGCACAATAATGGAATCGATGTTTCCTTGCATATACTCATATATCTGTGTGTCCTCCTCTTTTTCCTTGTCCAGCTCTTTTGTTTTCACATGAGTATATGTCCTTGTCACTTTCCCATGTGTTGTGAGTTGTTTGTCACCTTTTGGACACCTTTGAGGGTGTTTTCTAGGTGTTTTTCTGTGTTTGTGATTGCCTGCCATTGTTTCCTATTGGCTCGAGTTCGGTTCGTCGAACGTTCGACGAGCCGAACTCGAACGGGACGTCCGTTCGGCGAACCGACCTCGAGCCGAACCGGGACCGGTTCGCTCATCTCTAGTCATTATCACTTTGTAATTAGCTAGAAAAAAAGCTGTTAGGACAAATCTATTAATCTGAATACTCTCAACATTGTTTTCATATTTATTTCTAATTCAGCTCAATTATCAGTCAAGGGAAAAAATGTGTATAAGTACTAAGAAGGTGAAATACATATTGAACAAGTCAAAAATGTTCTAAGTACACTGAGAAGCAAAAGGGTAACAATGTTTGAACTTTTGACTTTCAGGCTTCATATCTCACCATCCACTACAGCTTTGAACTTCTAACTTCCTTCGTTTCATAGACACTCATCTTCTCTCATGCATACTGTACATTTGACTTGCAACTATTTAGTATATGATTAGCTATGCAGATTCTTGGTATGTCTCACTTCATTGTTACTGTTATGCTCCTAAAAATCTTAATTTTAAATTTTATTTTGTTAGTATTTTCAAAATCCACCTTTGGCTTTTAACACTGCATAAAATCCTTCGGGCATGTTCTCGATCAGATTCAGTCATGTCTCGACTGAAATCTGATCCCAGGTCTCTTCTACTCATTCCCAATGTTGATGCATAAGTGTGGACATTTTAAGAAGACAATGATTCCAAACACATAGCTAAGGAAACCCTCAATTGGTTTAAAAGAAAAAATATAAAGCTGCTTGACTGGCCTTGGCAATCACTCAAATTGAATATAATAGAAAATTTATGGAAGAAACTAAAGTTCATAGAAAAAGCCCACAGAACCTTCAGGATTTGAAGAGTGTTTGTGTGGAAGAATAGGCTAAAATCCCACCTGTGCATTGCATTTGACTAGTTTCTTTTTTTGTCATCCTTTAAATTGATTGAGAAAATTAAGTTTTTTTTCCAAGTTATTGAAGTTAGATATGTTCTGCCATACACATATACAAAATACAACTGAATAAAAGGTAAATTGGACATAATTTTGCACAAAATACCCAAAATGAGCTGGACAAAATCTTGCCACCCTTCAAAAATTGTGCGTAAAAAACTTTATTTACAGCATGTAATGCTTGTTCAAGCTCACCTATGGCAAGATACAGGTGTGGGCAATATGAAAATCACAACTGAAGCCGGATAAAAAGTGGAGAAGATGTGTTAGAGAGTTCTGAACTGGCCAGCAATGAGTACGGATCTAAATCTCATTGAATAGCTGTGGTGAGATTTTATAATTGGTTTTGGAAGAAGGCACCCTTCAAACATAAGAGACCCTAAGCAGTTTTCCAAAGAAGAGTGGTCCAAAATTCCAGTTGAGAGGTGTAAGAAGCTTTTTTTATGGTTATTATAGGTGATTGATTGCACTTAGTTATTCCAAAAGGTGTGCAACCAAACATTAAGCTCAGGGCTCCAGCAATTTAGTCTAGCCCATTTTTAGGAGTTTTGAGTGAAATTGCGCGCGCGCGTGTGTATGTGTGTGTGTGTGTGTGTGTGTATATATAACCCAATTGTAATATGTGTGTGCGCATATATATATATATATATATATATATATATATATATATATATATACATACACATATTACAATTGGGTTGTTTTTATATGCATTGGGCTTGGCTCTTAATGGGATTCCAACAGCAAGAGATATGCTAGGAACTACAAGGGTAGGTATGTGTTCATAGCTTTATATGGTAGGCAAAGCTCAGCAGCTATGATTACTTAATCCTTTTCTCAAATATTGGCTGTGTAATGTACAGGAATTCATATGTAACATATTTAATTCAATGATTTCTGCTCCACTTTTCTAAAGGCAATATATTTAAATAAGAGAAGCAAAGTCATCCACAGATCTTGATAGTTACCTCACTCATTTACGCAACTCTATTGTGGATGCTGTTAGCAGCAGTACCAGCCACAGCCTCATAAAATGTCCATACTTGTGATGTCGATGTCACAATCGCTGAAACGCCATAGGATTATTATTCATCCGATTGGCTAGAGCACTGGGAGGCAGACCCACGTCATTCAGGTATTAAAGGTATGTCCTTGTGAAAGTGATGGACTATATTTGGACAACCCATGCAACGCATTGAATATCTATTCTAGTTTTTTATTTCCTTTGCTGTCAGCATCATCCAATCACTCAGTATGTACATCTTCACACGCACTTGATATACTTCTTAGCAACTTACATGATTATGCTAAGATGCTCAGATGGCTTAATTAAATATGAGTGAGTTTAGCATAATCTACTTACCTCATATTGCTGTGTCAAATTATAAGATGAGTGGTGTAAACATTTACAATGGAAGAAAATAACTGCAATGTGAGTAGGGAAAATTTTAGCTTTTTAGCTGCAGTAGTCATTTGTTATTTTGTGTTTCAAATCTTTTTTTTTTTAATCATAGAAATGTATCAAATGGAGAAAGTTTTAACTTCACAGCTATAACTTAGATATAACAAATAAAGATGGATACTGACAAATTCATTGACTTAATTGTCCCCTTGCATTGTCACCTTTTGTCAAACCCGCTTACATATTCCAACACTTACAGAATTATTTTCATTAAAGAGAACTATATATCCATCTGCATCTGTATAATTTATTATAACTAGCATTTTTACAATCTATAAAAATAATGTCCATCTAGGAGAATAACATTTTGTTACCAGGTCCACTGGCATTCGTAAATAATTATATATATATATATATAGATATATATATATATATATATATATATATATCTATATATATATATATATATATATATATATATATATATATTATATCTTATATATATATATCTCTTTTCTCCCAGAATATGGATTTTTTGTAATTTGCTCCATGCATATCAAACAAGATAGAGACTAGCTAGGGTTGCCATTGTTTTATACAATGGATGGCAAGGAAAAATTTAAGAAAATGCTTATGCAATGCCTACATGTCCCACCTCGCCGGTCCTGTGTGCTTCTCCTTTTCACATTTCTATCCTTTTTCACCAATATGTACATTCCCTTTTGCCTCTTCAATTCAAGCCAGGTTTTCCAGCTCTTAATAGCTATATGATCTCATTTGTATATGTTTACGTTTTTGTAGGATGTAATCAAGGTCCTAAGAGGATTAAAATATTGGCACAATTTTTTACAGAGATTTAAGTGTAGATGAACATAATACTTCAATAAGGCTCTTTTTGTCTGGAACACTTGAAGTGTCTTGGTGATCTCTCTGAATTTTATGTGTGGCTACCATAATGTAACACTGAAGGTCTTCCAGCCTTTGTTTGGCTTGGACTACGCATTAAACTGTTACATGTCATGAATGTCACGCTGTAGTAAAAAGACTTAACCAGGAGTATTACAGCAAAGTCACCACAAGGGGGCAGCAGAGCAGTCCGAGAGCAAACTTATGCTTTACTAAGATGTAAACAGGAATAGTACAGCAAAGTCATCACAAGGTGGCAGCAGCGTTGTCAGAGAGCCAAGTTAGCAATGGGAAGTCAAGATATTGTACGAGGGGAAGACAAACTCAGAGTCAGAGGTACGCAATGGGTCAGCAACCAAACGGTAGCAGAGAAGGCCGAAGGAAGACACAGAGCCAAGTCAGGGACAAGAGCATAAGTAAAGTACTAGGAATTAAAAAAAACAAACAGAGGTACGATGAGCGGGACAGGATCAGGGGCGGACAGACAGACACAGGTACGGAGGGAATGGACGTACGGTAGAACAGATCGGGAAACTTACCAGAGCCAGCTACACATGCTGTAACATAGACTATAACTGGCGCTGCATCAGAGGTGCAGCACCCAGATATAGCATCCCGGAAACCGAAATGAGGCAGGAGTGAAGTAACCCCTGATGTGACCAGGCTGGAGCTGGGAAATACCACAGAAGCAGATACTGGCCTGGATCGTGACAATGATGTCATAAAATGACAATGTGCATTGTTTGAGTTGCTGTGATGGCATAGCCCATAGTGATGTTTGAGGCTTAGTTGATTCTTCATTTGGCTATACTGGCTGACAATAATTCATAAGTACAACTAAGGGCAAACGTAGCACCAGTAAAACTTTCTGCCATATGCGATCATCGATTTTAATGTTTCTATAATAAAGATTGAATATTTTATCAAGTGGATGTGCCGACAGCTGCCCTTCTTTTCTTCAATCATTCTTTAAAGTTGAAATTGAGTACTTTAGTTACAGTTTTATCTATTGTGAAGGATTTCCTATGGCATAAGTCATGCACGTCAATGAAAGACATTATGACTTTTTACAAAACAGAGGCATAATAGAGTCATGTGCATAAGCCCAAACACTGAAGTGAATAGTAAGTAGCTGTCTTATGGAAATGGGTCCTAATTGTGTCACTCTCCGACCTCCAGATAATATTTCACTTACTGGTACATATTTCAAAAGAAACATTCAGGGAAATGGAGAATAGCTATTTTATTCCATATAAAACCACAAAATGAAATATTTCCATGGATGACATCATTTTATGATTCCTAAAATGTATTCCGGTTAGAACCTAAGTAAACTAGGAGCTTTCTACCCGTTCTAAATGGAATGATTGTGATAAATAGCCATTGATAATAAGCACTGCAATAACATTTATGCAAGCAATATCTAATTTGTGCCATCTTGTGATTAAGACAGCCTGAGGTATTATCTCCTCATATTATCTTAAATGCATATTAAACAAGCTTCTCTCTTCCAGAATGACTTGATTTTACCTGGCAAGGTTACCGGCGGTTTATTAAATAAGCAAAAAATCCAAATGAGGTGATACAGACTATGACAGTTTCTGAAAACTGACATTTTCATTTGCATGGTTTCTCGCAATAGCCCATCATGCAGATATATTGCTTGTTGAAACCTCATAAAATCCAGTTTCTCCCTGGGCTGTGAGCATGAATATCTAATGAAGCATAATTATACAGCTTCCAGTCTACTGCTTTTCTATTTAAAAAAAAAAATATCATATGTTCCACATTTATATTAATAAAATAATAACCAGAAAAATAATACCTTTTTTGCCACTGCTAATAATCACTAAGTATTTTATGATGAGGATATATCAATTTATAGATATAAATATAAATAAAAATTCAATAGGGTCTAAATAAATAATCATAAGAAAATATTTTGATGAATCTAAATACAGTTATTATGTAACAGATTAGCAATTAAAATCAGACTAGTTTACAAATAGTATTAATATGGAAAAGTCAAAACTTTTTGAAGGGGATGAATACGTGCAAGTATTACTCTAAGGGTACGGTTCCACTTGTGTTTTGCACAGACGAGTGCAATCCGATAAAACCAGTGCAAAACTATGGGGCAATGTCTATCTGCTATTGATTTCTCATGCCATGTCGCAGCATGGTGAGTTTGGCAGCGAGTTTCAGCTCACATACCCCCATACAAGTCTATGGGAGCATGTGAAACATCACACTGCACTCACATGTCATCCGACTGCAGTGCGATGTGTGCAGAGACAGAAAGTGGAGGAGATGGGGAGAAAGTGTTCCCTCCCTCTTCTTCGCAGCTGTGATATGATAGCAAGATCATGTCACAGTCGCATGACCCTCGGCTCACGCTCTCAGGAGAGGGTCATTAGCATATTGCTTCTGATGCTCTTGCGTCGGAAGCTATGCGCAAGTGGAACTGTGCCCTAATGGAGAATCTAGGACAATACTGATAACAAACTCCTGAATTTAGCAGCATTGTCAAAGAACCCATAAAATGCTATAATTCATCATTTTACCATAAAAAGTTTAGCTTTTGCTGATTGTGACAAGGTGGAAATAAGTATCCATACAAATATACCCATAACCATTGAAAAAAGAAAATAATCAATGTTGCGATAATATGAAGAATAAAGGAAACTCTTGTCTGGTACCATGAAAAAAAATCACTAGTTGTACCAACCTTCATGTGCTCATATTGGCCCCATGGTGCCAGACAAGAGTTTAAGAAATTATTATTCCCCAATCTTCCTTTAACAAAATCATAACTTCATGGTTCTCATGATAAATATTCAGTGTACGTTTTCCACTGAGTATTTTGTTACGGAAAAAATGCAGCATATTTCAGTTCCAGCAAACTGTATAAAATGTACAGTATGTAAATCTCATACCCACTGCGCTTTTTTACGTTGCAGTCTGATATTTGAAATTTGCAAAATGTCAATTTCTCTTGCTGTAAATATGCACTTTATTTGCTGACTTTCCAGATACACTTGAATAAGATAGGAAAAATCTATATAAAAAAACTCAAGTAGTCCACACGACTTTATCAATAAAGTTTTAACAAAGGTAAGTAAAAGGATGTTTCTAAAATTAAACGATTTCATTTTAAACACAACGTACCAAAAAGAGACAAAATGACAGCTAAAAAACAATAGATTAAAATTCATATAAAAGAAACAGTAAAAAATACAATTAAACATGCAAGTAGCCTAATATATTGTAGATCACGGGTGTGGAAATGTTGCAGAAAATTTACAGCATCAAAATCACACCAAATACTTGTCAGGGGAACTTAGGGGAATCTTCACAATTACATAGGAAAAACATGTTGTGTTTATCTTGCTCATAGTGGTTAAAATGCACTGAAATCCTTTAGAACCTCTAGCAAATATATATATATTTTTTTTCTGATACATTCTTTAATAAAAAAGTACCGTATTTTACATTTTATAATTTGCAAGTTGCACCCCAAATTTAGAAAAGGAAAACAGGGGAAAAAAATTAATGTTAAAATGGGGGCCAATCTTATAATTCTAGTGCGTCTTATAATAGCTCGCCAGGGGGGACAGCGGCGGGGGAGGGACTCAAGAGGGTCACAGGAGGCGAGCCCAGAGGTTGGAGTGTCATAGTTCAGGAGGATCAGTGATACTGTGGGCTCAGGGGTATCGCGGCAGTGGGCGGCATTGACATGCTAGCGCACTATGAGCTGCAATGAATTGTTGACGGTTGACGCAATCGACATCAAGAAAATGGCTGGAGAGGTGGCATGTGCACAGCCATTTTCTTGAAGTTCATTTCGTCAAGTGCCGGCAGTTCAATGGCGCCAGTAGCACGCCGGAAGATCAATGGTGCCCGCTGCAGCAATACCCCCAAGGCCCACAGTTATCACAAACCAACTGTCCTGTGACCCTCCTGCAGAAACACTCCCCCCTCCACCGAGCCCTCAGTATCACCGACAGTTTACCACCACCACTGCCCTAGTAATGCATATCCAGATTTGGGGGGAAAAAGTGCATCTTATAATCCAGAAAAATAATATTTGTTAAAATTGTTGTCATGAGAAATAAATTAACAATAAAATATACTCTAACACCCTATTTATTAATGTACCCATAAGAGATAATATCACTCCACATTATTAATTATTAGTATTTAATACATTATTTTCTTTTAATATTATATTATTACTAGCTGCTGTATCTGGGCGTTGCCCGGGATAGTAACTGTCTCTCTGTCTCTCCCCCAGCCTCTGTCTGTCTGACTAGTATAGAAGCACGGTCTGATAGAGCGCTAAGGAGGCCACAGTATTAGATTAATTTTTTTTTAGAATTTATTGTTTTCTATCAGCCACAATGCGTTTCGATATACACAATATCTTCATCACCTGATGAAGATATTGTGTATATCGAAACGCGTTGTGGCTGATAGAAAACAATAAATTCTAAAAAAAATTAATCTAATACTGTGGCCTCCTTAGCGCTCTATCAGACCGTGCTTCTATACTTTACTGCTGATCTTCCCCCCTGTGGGTTCACGGCAAGAGCTGCTTGATATGGAGGTCAGATTACCAGAGACACCCAGTGATCTGTCATGTGACCAGCTCTTCAGGAATTTGCTTCCCTGGATGGACATCGTGGGCTAACAGGTTAGAAGATTACTGACTCCACACTCCCGCCTTATACCGTGGTTGTGCGAGGGCTGCACAACCACATCAGGTGAGCAGATTCCTTTTCTCCTCCTCACCGCTATCTCCCAGAACCTTCACATGCGCTCCCTTGTTTAATTTTTTATCTGTCTGTCTGTCTGTCTCTTTCTATCTGTGTGTCTGTCTATGTGTCTGTCTATTTCTGTCTGTCTCTGTCTGTGTCTCTGTTTCTGTGTTTCAGTCTGTCTCTTCCCTGTCTTTCTCTGTCTGTGTGTCTGTCTCTATCCATGTGTGTCTCTGTCTGTATTCATGTTTGTCGGTCTGTGTCTATCTCTCTGTCTTTCCATCTGTCTAGCTCTCTCTATCTCTGTGCCTGTCTCTCTCTATCTCTGTGTCTATCTCTCTCTGTGTCTGTCTGTCTCTCTCTATCTCTGTCTGTCAGTCATTTCCCCTGCTTGTCTCATTCCAGGTCTGTCTCGTTCCAGGTCTGTCTCGTTCCTGGTCTGTCTCGTTCCTGGTCTGTCTCGTTCTCCGTCTGTCTCGTTCCCCATCTGTCTCGTTCCCCATCTGTCTCATTCCCCGTATTTCTCTTTCCCCATCTGTCTCTTTCCCCATCTCTTTCCTTGTCTTTGTCTGTTTCCCAGTCTTTTTCCTTGTCTTTTTCTCTTTTCATGTTTTTGTCTCTTTTCATGTTTTTGTCTGTTTTCAAGTTTTTGTCTCTTTCCCTGTTTCTTTCCCTGTCTGTCTGTTTCCCTGTCTCTCTGTCTGTCTCTTTCCCTATCGTTCTGTCTGTCAGTGTTTCTTTGACTGTCTGCTTCTCTCTGTCTTTTTATCTGTCTGTTTGTCTCTTTCCCTGTCTGTCTATGTCTCTTTGATTGTCTGTCTCTCTCTCTCTATCTCTTTGTCTGTCTGTGTCTGTCTGTCTCTTACTCTGTCTGTGCCTATGTCTCTAACCGTCTCCCCACCGACATCTAATTATCTCACACATAAGCTTTTTATACTAACAATTTATTTTGTTCCTCTAGCAACCAATCACAGTTCCTATTAATAACTTTGCAGCTCCATTAACTTAATGGAGGCAGGTTTTTGGAGAGTAACTGTAAAACGCAGGGTTAAATTTTCCTATCAAAACATAATCTATGACGTTCCATGAGTCACATGGTGTGTCTGTGCAATATTTAGTGATTTTAAATGAGACGGCGCAGATTCCTTTAGTGGACATACATACAGTACATACATATACTCAGCTTTATATATTAGATTTGTTTCTAGAACTAGTCCCGGAATAATAGATCGTCAAAAAATTATAGACAGGAAAGTAAATCTGCGTTATATTGAATTTACACATCTTTTACTTCTCCAATTTCTTAAATATAAAATACATTGTTTAAGAGCTCTAAACTTTATTGTCTGATAAAATTTATTTTCTGCTTCTCTGATTTTAATTTTGAAACCAATTTAGGAGATAAACAAGGAAATAATGACTCGGCATTTAGGTAAGAAAACAAGATTAATTTTAGATATACAAATAGAACAAACATAATTTATTATAGCAATTCAGGATGCCAATTAATTATAAGCAGTTTAGTATTGTAAGGACTCATGAATTATCTTTTTTCTTTTGCCAGGTATCTGCAGCTATTGGAATTACATATAAACATAGCAAACATGTGATGCCTAATTTTGTAATTTTTTTTTCAAATTACTTTTTTAAATACATTTATTATTAGTTTTATGTGGCCTTATCTGTGGGGAAAGTAAAACTCTTGTCAAAATAGTTCTGAAAAAAAATCGTATTTTTCCTTCTGCAGCGCTGATTTAACTATTCAGGTCTCTCTAGACCTGACATCACCTCCCTACCCTACTAACCAAAATCCCACAATGTATGTCTGCTATTTCATCCTTTTCTCTGCTCGATTTTTAAAACTGAACATGGACAAAACAGAATCCATCATCTTTCCTGCTTCTCACTCAACTCCCACACCTAACATATCCATCAATGTCAATGGCTGCTCACTTTCCCCAGTCTCATGTGCTCTCTGTCTGGGAGTAACTCTAGACTCAGATCTCTTTCAAGCCACACATCCAAGCCCTCTTCACCTCCTGCCACCTCCAACTCAAAAATATTTCCCAGATCCATACATTCCTTTCCCAAGAAGCTGCAAAAACCTTAGTGCATGCCCTTATCTCCCGCCTAGACTATTGCAACCTACTGCTCTGTGACCTCCCTTCTAACAGTCTTGAACCCCTACAATCTTTTCTAAACTATGCTGCATGACTAATTCACCTGTCGTCTCCGCCGATCCCTTCATTGGCTTCCCATTGCTCAACAACTCCAGTTCAAAACCCTAACCATGACCTACAAAGCCATCCACAAACTGTCTCCTCTCTACATCTGTGACCTAGTCTCTCAGTATTTACCTGCATGTAACCTTTGATCCTCAAAAGAGGATCTCTACTTCCCTCTCATATCCTCTTTCCACCATCGCATCCAAGATTTCTCGTATGCCTCCCCCATACTCTGGAATGCCCTGCCACAACAAATCAGGCTCTCACCTACCTTGACAAGCTTCAAAAGGAACCTGAAGACCCATCTCTCTAGCCTACAACCTGCCAAAACTCTCTGTCTGATACAGCGCAACACGACCAGCCCTACCCTCCCCTACTGTATCCTCACCCATCCCTTGTAGACTCTGAGCCCTCGCGGGCAGGGTCCTCTCTCCTCCTGCACCAGTTTGTATTTTGTATTTGTCATGGCTATTGTACTTGTCCCTATTATGTACACCCCTTTCATATGTAAAGCATCATGGAATAAATGGTGCTATAATAATAATAATAATAATAATAATAAATAATAATAATTATTCAAAAGCTGTGGTTCTCCCTGTCCTCCGCTGACTGATATCTATAGAGAGAAAGCTATTAATCAGTAGCAGGGGGGTGCAGGAAGCTCTAGCCCAAAGTACAGAGAACTCCTCAGATCCAAAACATTGCTAAAGAACCAGCACTTCTTTCAGAACTACTGCAAGCCTTCCACTAAGCACAACAGTATAAAAATCAGGGTAGCTGCCGTAATACATTGCCACTTTTTCATGAGGCAGAATAAGGCCTCATTCAGAAGATCATATAAATCGGACATGTGCTATTCTATTTAATAGAACACTGGCCCATGACATTCAATAGCAAAATGCAGATGAATATTTTATTTCTCTGACAGAATCTGCAAAATTTCAGCATGGTGTCTTGTAGTTTAACTCTTAAATCAGGTGTTGGAGAGGAAAAGAGGGGTTAATGCAGCACTATCGCTAAAGAGAAAGATTGTTGATTAATAATAAATACTTTAATTCCATAGGTCAACTTATTTCAGGGATCCAGTCCCCTTCTTCAGGACCAAGCTAGAATCAACAATATGTGGACATAAGAAATTGACAGTTATAATGCAACCCTTTTCTCCCACTCATGACACACTGATAGCTACACCGCAGAAGAAATGCTAGCACAGGCTTCCACAGGCTCCATTGTTTCAGATGCTGCACATCTTGTATCTTCACAACACAGACAATTGACTTCAGATGACCCAAAGGATAAAAGTCTAAGGGGTCAGATCAGGAGACCTTGGTGGCCATTCAACTGGCCTTCAATGACCAATCCACTTTCCAGGACACTGTTCATGTAGGAATGCTTGGACCTGACACCCGTAATGTGATGGGGCTTCCCCTCAGAAGAAGGGGAGGAGAAAAAAAAATGAAAAAGGAAAATCTCCTTGGGATGAAGGGGTTAGTCCCTTATATTGCCCCGAATGCCACTACATCAGGGCAATCGGGATGAGCCAGGCAAAGTGTTAGGATTGTTGTATCTAATGGATGTGACAATTCTTGGCAGCTGCAGGCTGCTATTTTTAGGCTGGGGGGCCCAAGAACCATGGGTCTCCCCAGCCTGAGAATACCAACCAACAGCTGTCAGCTTTTTCATGGCTGGGTATCAAATTTGCGGGGGACCAAACAACATTTTTTAAAATATTTATTTAAATAATGAATTAAAAAAATGCTACATGTTGTCCTTCTTATTTTGCTTCACAGCCAAGATATGCACATGGCTGGGAGCTGCAGCCTGTAGCCTTATGCTTTATCTGTGCTGAGTATCATAATATTGGGGACCCTAAGCAAATTATTTTTCATATTTATTTTTACACCACTATACACATGCAGACATGTATGATTCCAAGCAATCAGACATGCTGTCACACAGGGCAAGGGAGAGGCCTGGCTTCAAAAAATCAGAGATAGACTGCCGGTGGGAGGGGGAAGCAGTGAATATGTATGAGGATAATGACCGGCCTCGGAAGTAGTGTTAAAGCCACATTGGAATCTTGATAAGTATAACCCTTCTGTATTATTCCCTATTTTCTTTCTTTTTCCTGTATTTTTGTTTGAAATTACCCAGCTGGGCAAATCTGGATAGTTACACAGAGTTCCCTGAGAACTTCTTGTAAAGAGTCAGTGCACAGTTACTAGGTATCTGGCACAGATCCCGAAATTTACTGTCCGGATTCACCCATCAATACCAACTAGGTTTTGAAAAACCTTGATATGCAGATATACTTTGATATGTAGATGTATACTATACAATGCTTAGTGCAGATATTAATACAGAACAGTAATTTCTCCGTTTAATTTGATATACAGCATTAATAGAGCCTCTTTGCTTTCTAATATAATTAATACACATCATGTATTTCTTCCATTTAATATGTATTAGTTTATGAGTAGATTAAAAACCTCGCCACATCCATATATTTTCTGTTTCATCAAAATCCTTACACTTTTCTTTTGACATTCATTTTAGGGAAACAACAAAAGCAATTGAAAAAAATCAATCACTGTGAGCTGTACAAGGCAATTTAAACAAAATAGGGGCAGACTAGAAAAAAAGAAAAAGGAATTGTATTACAGTATTGTACAGATTGGGAGACTTGGTGATCTGTCTTCAATTGCAGAGCAGATTATAATGGGGAAAACACTGAAAATGATTTGGAAGATATTTAGAATAAATGTAAACAAGAAACAATAGATCTCATTTATCAAACTTGTCTTCTATATAAACTGGCCTATGATACCTATAGCAACCCATTACAGTGTAACAATGGATGCTGCTAAGTGAAAATTGCAAATCTGTCATTATAGTGCCCAGTAGGTTTTAGTGCCCAGTATTTGTAGTACCCATAGATTGTGCCCAGCCCTGTTAGCAGGTTCTCCTCACTACAGAAATGCCAAATGTGGTTTAGGCACAATAGGGAATTGAGATAGAACGGGGGCATTTGGATTTGGGAGTGCAGATTTTGTTGAATTCCTTTTTTTGGGGGGCACAGTGCTTTTCCAGAGCTTTTGTGCAACCAGTATTGCTGAATTCATCTATATTTTCATTAACAGATGACCTACCTGAGGACTTGTGGTTTTGTTGGTTGAGTTGAATGCCATTAGTGGCATTTTGGGGTAACTTTTTGGATAATTTTACATTTATCCTATGCTCTATGCTGAGCAATTAAATCAGGATTTCCATCAACATCTCCAAAATTTGTGATTCAGGTGAAACCCCCAATGTATCCATTCACTAATGAGGTAACAGAGTTAATCTGGTTTTCATTTTGACTCTGTTTAGGAGTGTCCATCTCTTCAAAGGTGTACAAAACTGTTAACTGCACTTTTGTGCCCACCTAAAAGGATGTGTAAAAAGATGGACACTGCTGGACCACCGGCTAGATGGGAAATCAAAGTAACTCCCTCTGCCTCATTTCAGTGAATTTTTAGTTAGTTTTATCTGAATAATGTTTTTCAGAGATTTACACAATTCCCAGTGTAAGAGCTCAGAGTAGAAAGCATGATACATGTGAGCTGAACCTTACTGCAATCTTTGCAAGCCAGAAAAAACATGCAGTTCAAGAACTGGCATTATTACTATTTTTATGCTGTTCACCTTGTGGTATATATGATAGGTTAGCTTTATTTCTAAAGTCAATACGATTACAGCGATACCAGACTTACATAGGGTTTTTTAAGTTTAGCTGCTGACGCACTAAAAAACGCTTTTTTTAAGTTTTTTTTGCTTCACTGAATTTTGAAGTCTATAGTTTTTTTGTCAACAGAGTCATGTGCTGGCTGGTTTTATGTGGGACATGGTGGAGTTTTTATTGGTACTGTGGAGGTGGTGGCCTACCCTGCCACTAACATTTTGACAAAATGGGCTTATATTTCTATCCGGGGCATAATAACTGATAGGCACTTTCACTTGTCAACAGAAAATTCTAACCGGTGGACTCTTATCAAAATGAACACAGCATGATTGGCCCAGACTTCTTCACCCCACTTAATTACAGTTTCGGAACCTAAAATCAATTGAAATGTTTTTTTTTCTGCTGTACTTGCATGCACACCCTCCCTCCCCAAAAAAGGTACATGGTTCAGGGTTTTATCTTTATCTTGTCCTCCTCAATCTCCATTCAAAAGGTTCATCATATGGTCCTCCCTCAAAAATTTTAGAGCGTCATCTGATGGCCCTTGCTCCAAATTTTGAGTGGGTAAACAGTTGGTCCTCACTCACACTTTTTAGAGGGATATCTTATGAGCCCTGCTTTTAAATTTTCCAGGGTGTGTGTAATGCCATCTTTCATAATTTTTCAGGATGTGTATGTACCTCTACAATTTGCTTATGTAAATAGATGTATACCCCCAGGATAAATGTTTTTCACCCCTTGCAATTAGTGCATAGGCTTTAACAATGAAGGAGTTCCACTCCTTAAAAATGGGGAAAATTTTTGTCTGAGGCCCTCCTCTATGTGTCTTCCAGGGTGGATTGAAATTCTTCCTTCTAATTTCTGCCAGCCCTTGCACTTAAGGCATAAGCTTTTTGAGTCTAGGGGTTCCACTACCTTGTTTATCTGTAATACAGGATGTAACAGAGTCCCTATTCCTTCTAAATTATTGTCAGTTTTTACATTGTCTGCATTGGCTCTGTGTGTTTAAGATTCCCTCCTTCATAAATTAATCAGGATGTGTCTGACAATGTCTGACCGTGTCACACACCACATGCCCATGTAAGGTATTAAAATATTAAAACTACATTTAATGGTGACTACAGTTGGATGTATTTTTATTTTTCCTTTTATTATGTCATCTACTGCAGTCATAGGTGATGGGGAAATATGGTGTAAGATGTCCCTGCTATTAAGGGGCTGAGAGGTATTTCATTACACAGGAAAGAATGGTTCCTAACATATTTTTACTGTAAAGTCCATTTTATCTTCAGTTTTGTATGTTTTATTGTTTATTGTCAGTCGGTAAAAATGTTGTAAAACTCTGACAATAACAATCAAAGCAGTGACCTGGGAGTCAGAGATGCTTCTAGGTGTTTTCCCCATGTTGCTCCTATTCCATTGGAGCTCTGTTTTCATCCATTTAAGCAATTTTTCTGCCTCCCCAGCACTCATGTTAGGCTCTTTCAGAAAAATGTTCAGGTTTCCCCTTGACTTGCATTATACTCAATACTCAAATCAAACCTGTCCAAGTTACCAACCTGCTCAACTTGAGTACCGAGCACCTGAGCATTTTAATGGTCGCTCATCACTATTTCTTACATTAAAAAAATTGAAAAATTGTAAAAATTGTGTCATTACTTTGCAATACAGACTTTATCAGGCCCAAGGCAGTCTGAAATTCCCACTCAGTCACATTGCTGGCACAGACATAAAGAAGGCAAAGGGAGCACCTTTTCCTTGACTGCACCATCAGCAATTATCTTAATACTCGAGCGGCAAAAGGTCACACTTCCACCCTGATTGTTCTGCCATAGTTGTTGTGCCCAGTTATCAATTATAATTTTGTACATTATCAGGTACCATATTGCCACCAGTAATGCACATTTCAAAAATATTATGGCTACAAGTATATCAAAAACAGTTAGTATTGTATTTCTTTCATTGTTATTCTATAAATGTTAACATCTCCAAGCGTGGCCCATGCTTTATCTAGTTAGGTAATTAGTAATTCATCTAATACAATTCTCTTATTATACAGCAAAATAGAATATTATCAAATAGCATAGCATGATAAATGTAGAATATTGTCATAATCTAAAAAGCTAAGCAAAATTAATCAAATACAAGAATCACAGTGATAAACTGCTAGTCATAAGAGGGTGTAAGCCTAATTTTCATATGTTATTTAGTACTAGAAGGGTTTATCAAAGGAACTAATATAATTGAACATTGCATAAATATATACAAGTCTTTCTGTCTCTTCGTGTAGACCCCAAAATACTTGTTGATGTTGAGATAAGAGGGCTGTGGCGGCCATATTATCATTTCCAAGTCTCTTTATTCTTTATCAGAAGATAGTTTTTAATGATACTGGATGTATTCTTTGGGTTGCTTCCTTGATGCAAAATATATTTGGAAATAATCAGATGCTCAAACAATTGTATTGCATGATGGATAAGTATGTGCCTATTGCTCTCAACAGTGAGGACACCATTAAACCAGGTCAGAACCTCAACTGTGCTAAAATGAGGCCAAATTTCCAAGGTACCTCCACCACACTTCACTATTGCCTTGCACATGCTCATTATTCTAATGTTATCCAGGCAAACTGACTTCTGTTACAGCCAAATCCTTAAAATCTTGACCCATCAGACCAAAGCACCTGCTGCTACTTTTCTTCTCATATGTTTTTGTGCATAGTAAAATCACTTAGCCTTGTTTCCTTGTTGAAAATATATTTTTGCTTGCAATTAAGACCTCTTATGGCAACATTGCTCTGAACAGTAGATGGGTGTTGGTATGTCCCACTAATTACTGCGAGTTTTGAGTTAATGTCAAACTTGTGCATTGTCTGATTTCAAAGGTAATTAAGCATCATCAGTATTTAATCTGCTATCTTTTACAGTGTTTCTTGGGTTGACAACTACGTCTATTGCAGAAATACTGGCAGATACTTATCCATCATGCAAACCCATCAAAGGAGACATCTAAATTGTCTACATATTTTTTTGCACAAGGTCATTGATCCTTAACATATATCCAAAGTCCCTAGGAACTATCCTCAGCATAAAGAAGACCATGGAAATGATTACATAGCTTCCACAGAGCCTGATCTCAAAATCATTGACTCTGTTTGGACTCATAGATAAATTGTGGTTAATTCAGCAAAATGTTTGGAACAAACTACCTGCCATTGTGCTTCAACAACTGTTTCCAAGTATACCTAGAAAAAAATGATAATATTTTGATGGCAAGGGTTGGTCACAGCAAATATTGATTTGATTTTAAAGGGAACCTGTCACAGTTTTTTTCGGCCTATCAGTTGCGGCTACTACCAGTGGCTCTTATATACAGCATTCTAACATGTTGTATATAAGCGCCCAGGCCGCTGTGTAGAATGTAAAAAAAACACTTCATAATACTTACCTAATGGTCGCGCTGCAGTGGATTTGAGTCAGATGGGCGTCAGATGGGCGTCTAGCTGTTGTCTAGTGCTGGCACCGCCTCTTTCGGCCATCTTTGTCATCCTTCTTCGGTAGCCGAGGTACATGACACGTCCCACGTCATCCACACTCACCGGCATTGAGGTCCTGCGCAGGTGCACTTTGATCTGCCCTGAACATGGCAGATCAAAGTATTGTAGTGTGCCTGTGCAGGACCGGCGAGTGTATATGACGTAGGATGAGTCATGTACACAGGCTTCAGAAGGAGGATGAAGATGGCAGAAAGAGGAGGCGCCGGCATCGAATAACAGAGACGCCCATCTGACTCAAATCCACTGCAGCATGACCGTTAGGTGAGTATTGTAAAGTGTTTTTTATGTTTTATACAGCGGCCTGAGGTCTTATATACAGGATGTTAGAATGCTGTATATAAGAGCCCACTGGTGGTGGCTGCAGCTTCTAGGCCGAAAAACTGGTGACAGCTTCCCTTTAAGTTTCTCATTTTTTCATAACTTTACATTTTAAGTGATAAAAATATACTATCTGTCACGCTCCCGGGTGTCCCAGCAGCGCTCCATACCTACTGAGCCGGTTTCACCATCCAGGCACTGCTCCGTACCCACTGATCCGGTCGCACCTGTATTGCACCGCTCTGTGCTCACTGATCCAGTCTCGCCATTGTACCACCGCTCCTTGCTCACTGGTCCAGTCCATACGTCCACCGGTCACGCCTGCCGCTCCCGCTCTTGCTCCCCTGAGTCCTGTTCCAGGTCTCAGGAGTCTGACTTTGACTGATGCCTCTGTATAGGACCGCCCACTCACCTGGTCTTATAGGCCCAGCACTGCTGCAACAGGAAATGACCTGAGGCTGTGCTGAGTATATAAGACTGGCCTTTCCATGTGGGCAGGGCCCTGATCATCGCATGTGTTTCTATGCCTTGTCTTGTGAGCTAGGTGCTCAGGTCCTCTTGTTCCTTTTTCCTGTATTACTGCCTTAAAGTACGCTGTGACCCTAGTGACCTGGTCCTGTCTTTGCTTCATTATACCTGCACCTGTTCCTGTACTACCCTGGCTTAATCTCCATGACCCTGTTATTAGTTGGTGCTCTGGCGCGATTACCCGCTGGAGTCCCTTGTGCCACGAAACCTGCTTGCAGCCTGTTCCTCAGCCCCTGGCACTTGACTCAGTCAAGCTGCAGGATCCTGAAGAAGAGACAACGCTATCCAGCGACGCTCCACTGCCCCAGGCATCTGAGACTTTGATTCCACCGCCTTCTGGAGTTGAGACTTTGAGTCCACCGGCTACTGAGGATGAGACACTGTCCTGTACCCGGTCCGAGACGCTCGATCCGGTCATCCAAGATTCCAGTCCTGCTTCAGACTGTCCTTCCCTTTCCATTGCCTCCCTTGCCGCTGACATGGGTTCCCCGATACGGGACACAGTGGCCATGTAAACGGTCCGGGGTAAGCAGTCCTTCCTGGTCGATTGGGTGGATTGCGGTCCTGAGGCCCGGAAGTACGCTGCTGCCTCTCTTCGGTGCACTTTCATGTCCCAGCCGCGGAGAGGGGGGCTTCAAGGGGGGGTACTGTCACGCTTCCGTTGTCCCAGCGGCACTCCTTACCTACTGAGCTGGTTTCACCATCCAGGCACTGCTCCATACCCACTGATCCAGTCACACCTGCATTGCACCACTCTGTGCTCACTGATCCAGTCTCGCCAACGCACCACCGCTCCTTGCTCACTGGTCCAGTCCATGCGTCCACCGGTCACGCCTGCCGCTCCCGCTCTTGCTCCCCTGGGTCCTGTTCCAGGTCTCAGGAGTATGACTCTGACTAACGCCTCTGTATAGGACCGGGCCGCGCCCACTCACCTGGTCTTATAGGCCCAGCCCTGCTGCAACAGGAAATGACCTGAGGCTGTGCTGGGTATATAAGACTGGCCTTTCCATGTGGGCGGGGCCTGATCATCGCATGTGTTTCTATACCTTGTCTTGTGAGCTAGGTGCTCAGGTCCTCTTGTTCCTGTTTCCTGCATTACTGATTTAAAGTACTCTGTGACCCTAGTGACCTGGTCCTGTCTTTGCTTCTTGATACCTGCACCTGTTCCTGTACTGTCCAATGGGACTCCATGACCCTGGTGACCTGGTTCTTCCCATTCCTACCACGCTAGTGCTCCAGCTACCGTGTACCTTGCCCTCCAGGTGGGGTGCTCGGTCCAGTGGATCCACCTCCTGGGCCTACCAGTCCTCCCCGGCCCTCACACTATCAACTCTTTTTTTTAAAAAGCATTCTTACTGTGCAGCCTTTTTTCCCCACCTGCCTAAAACTTTTGCACAGTACTATATATATTATGTCTTAAATCATTAGAATATGAACTATTGTAATGATGTATGTACGCTTTAAACATTTTATTGTAAATTTGTTCAGTTGCAGCAATATATCTCACAGTGTAGTTACCTAGAGCATTTCATGAGATTTATGTTAGCGTTTCACTGAACACAAGGCATGTATAGCTGGGAAAACTAGATATTAAAGCTTTTTTATAACCCAATGATTCAGCAGCGACATCCATCACTCAGTGGAAGCTGAATACCACAAGTGAAATAGAAATTGGAACATATTGAATTGTGAAGACCTCATGCGGGTGAAACAAAAGTAAAATTTGTGGTATTATTGCTCTAAAGCAGAAGGATTAGACCTGGAACGTTATGAACTGATGTCTGTCCACCTTCCAATGTCTCAGGGTTGTAAAATCCCCTTTTAACTTTCCTATGAGTTTAGGCAGTAAGCATTCAGAAATTAAATGTCCAATGCTTCTGCATATCACAACAGCAGAAATTAGGTTATTAGACTTTATTGCATTTGGTGTTGCTTTCTCAACAGAAAATGACAAACACCAATAATAAAATCACTCATTGCATTTATTACTTGAATTCATTCTTTTTTCATTTTAGAATGCATGTCATGTTAGACTTTGTGTACATTAACACTTGCCAATTATCAAAGGACAAGTGTTCCTAGGAATGTTTTTCTTGCTAATCTGCCACAGTAATCCCTATGAAGCTAACGCTAAGCGTGCATTGGGGTTCCTCCAGGCAGCAAGAGGTCACCATTTTTTCTATGCTATAATCTCTCCTGTGTTATTGCATTCTCTGACTAAGGCGGGCTTTGCACACTACGATATCGCAGGTGCGATGTCGGTGGGGTCAAATTGAAAATGACGTACTTCCGGCATCGCATGCGACATCGTAGTGTGTAAAGGCTCGATGATACGATTAACGAGCGCAAAAGCGTCGTAATCGTATCATCGATGCAGCGTCGGCGTAATCCATAATTACGCTGACGCGACGGTCCGATGTTGTTCCTCCCTCCTGCGGCAGCACACATCGCTGTGTGTGAAGTCGCAGGAGCGAGGAACATCTCCTACCGGTGTCACCGCGGCTTCCGTAGAATATGCAGAAGGAAGAAGGTGGGCGGGATGTTTACATCCCACTCATCTCCTCCCCTCCGCTCCGATTGGCTGCCTGCCGTGTGACATCGCAGTGACGCCGCACGACCCACCCCCTTAATAAGGAGGCGGGTCGCCGGCCAGAGCGACGGTTGCAGGGCAGGTGAGTGCGTGTGAAGCCGGCGTAGCGATAATTTTCGCTACGCCAGCTTTCACAAGATATTGTACCTGCGACGGGGGCGGGGACTATCGTGTGCGACATCGCAGCATCGGCTTGCGATGTCGCAACGTGCAAAGCCCGCCTAAGGCTTGAGTCACACAATCATATGGTATCCTATGTGAGCGTATCGGTTGTGATATGTTAATGATCCTTGGCTCCCGCTGTGCTGCCAGCATGAGTCGATTGTCATGCAACTGTGATCTGATCCTGCAATCGGATCACAGCTGCAGAGGAGAGGGTGGGAGCTGCGGAAAAGAGGGAGAGATTAATCTCCCCATCTGCTCCATTGTTAGCTGATGCGATTATCGCACTGCACTTGGATGTCATCCAAGTGTAGTCCAATGTTTCACTCGCACTCATAGACTTGTATGGGTGCAATTGACATGTCTCTCATTGACAATCAAAGCATTCTGTGACTTTTTGCTGATCTAGAATCTGGATGCGAGAAAAGCTGACCATCTGCTCTCCCTCATTGAATAACATTGGTCCAAGTGCAATGCAAGATTTTCTCACATTGCACTCGTCTCAGTCATGCTCATATGAGCGTACCCTAACCATGCCCATCATGGACATATACCTTAATTACTTAGTTTAACTATTATATATGTATCTTGGCTGGTACAGAGAATGCAGGTACAGTGTTTAATTAATATTACCCATTTTATTGTTCCCACGAGGGAGATAAATAATTACATGTTCCGGGATTAGGAAAAAATGAGCAGAAAACAATCATTTGCCAAATATACAAAATTTTATTTATATTAGTATAAATTAGAATCAAATTCTCAGTGGGGTAAGCAAAATTGCACCATACAGATGTTATTAGTAATAAACAGTCGGGACCGCGGCAGTCATTACCATAGTGACATATAAAATCCTGCACAAAAGCAACTAATCTCTGTACTCCAGCTCACTAGCTAATTATCACATGACTGGTATATCCTTTTAAGAACAATACCAGTACAACCCACCAGGGGTCACCAAAGGCTCATAGTTCAATCACAATCGGTAACGATATGGGATAGAGCCTATGCCGTCAATGTGGTAAAAACATATAATTCACACTTAGATGTATAAACTAGCACAGTGGGTAAACCACATATATTTACCTGCTCATGTGCAGCAATAAAAGCAATCTCACGGCCGATTCCCGACACGTGTTTCTGCTCCTGTGTCCTTCGTCAGGGTGTGTGTAAATACATGTTCCGGTATTAATAAGAGCTAGTTCTCCCTCTCTATATGGCCATCATACACTAATGTTCTTGGATACTATTGTGTTTATCATATTTGCTAAGTTTGCACAGTTATTTAGATTCAATTCATGACCTGTACCTTTTTATTTGTGTCTCAGTTCTCTGTGCATTTTAGTTATTCATATGTTTTTAATAATTTGAGAATAAAAAAGTGAAGTTTTTTAACAGCTTTATAAAGTCTATTTTTCTTTCTTTAATATTTATTTAATAAGTGCCCTTTTGGATATGGATGGGCAGATTTCTTTTTGATAATTTTCCAGGGTACATGTAAACACAAATTATCAGAAATTAAAAGTTCCTAGGAATGTTTTCTCTCTCTAATCTGCCACTGTATGCAAGCTGTCGTTCCCCGAATACACTCATTCAATCAAAACACTCATTGGGTGAAATGATAGTTAAGCTTGTGTTTTTGTGGCAAGAACAATGTCAGTCTATGTGCAGAGAATGATCATATTGCAGAACGTTATATGTGTATGGTGATTGCGGGCCTAGCTAAACCTGTTATTCAAAGACCGCAAATCAACTTCTATACACTACAGGTAGTTGTGGTCATCAGCTATAAGTTCCACTAAAATTGAACTTTCATAATGCAATTTAAATATTTCTCTATGGAAGTTGCAGCTTGCAAAGTATAGTTTCTACCATAAAAAAAAATGGAGAAAAAAAGAAAATGACAGAGTATACTGTTGCTAAAGAGTCTCATTTGTTGATTTGCCCAGATTAGCTTCATTTCGAAACAAGTTTGACACTGTAATACACAAATGATACAGCAACAAGCTTTTGCAACTAGAAGAACTCGGTTCTGGGTAGAGCACATATTTCTCTCTAGTAAAAACTATTCAATGTTAAATCCTTTAAAAAAATAAACTATGAAACTTAACTTGGGTTATCAGACAAAGTAAAATCTCTTTATCAAGAGTACTGTGTTAGAGAAGTTGCTCCTTTACGAAAAGTGCAAGATTCTGGTTATTTGACAAAAGTGTTTGCCCTCGGAAGCTATGTTCTTTGCCAATCCATCTGGTCTTTTGACCAATGCAACCTTATAAAAATATATCTCTGTTACACCATAAAAATCCCCTATCAGATGATTCTTAATATTAAGAATAATTGTCTTTTGCCAGTTGCATTAAATAATAAAGCAATCTTATATAAAGATATAGACAAATAGATAGTAGGTAGATTTATAAACAGATAGATAAATAGAATGGATAGGGTGCAAGTTTATAATATAAAGGAGAGCTGGGAAATGATATATCTGCAGGTTATCTATATATTATATATAAATATATATATATATATATATATATATATATATATATATATATATATATATATATATATATATACATATATAAATAAATTGAAGCACAAAATGTAGTCATGGTGCATTGGTATGGCGGAGATTTGCTGCTGACATTGTTTCGGTGTAATGCCACCATCTTGGTATATACTGTATGTCCTCCATCCTATTACATATGTAACCATCGTGGTAAATATGTGGCTTCGCTGGTATATATGTTTCCCATCTTGGTATATATGTGTCTCAGCTTGGTATGTCCCCTGTCCTGGTTTATGTGGCCCATCCTAGTAAATATGTGGCTCAGCTTGGAATATGTGTTCCCCATACTTGCATATATGTGGCCTATACTGCTAAATAGGTGGATAATTCTGCTATATATGTCCCCCATCCTGGTATGTCCTCTATCATGGGCTCTTCCTGGTATATATGCCTCCCATTATACAGCAAACAAAAATAAAGAATTTTACTCATCTTCCCTCCGCTCCCCCAATGTGCAGTGTCCTCTTGTGATGCAGACAACTAACTTCGGTGTGTAAGTGACCAGCAACAAATGACATCACTGCCATGCACTTCCTTTCATAGGCACTGCAGGAAGCTGGTGGGAGAAGGAGCAGTGAATACTAATTTTCTTTAATCGCAGGCACACGTGTTTGCCCCAGCCACTAATATTCTGCAGTGGTGACCTTGCTCCTGCCTCCTGTGACCCACTCCACTGCCACCGCCACCCCCATCCCACTACAGCAATCTAGTTAAATCTCAACTATAAGAAGCAGCCCCCACTTTCCTTCTAAATTTGGGGGGAGAGTGAATTTTATAGTCTGAAAAATACAGTAATATCTTTTTAAAATCTACAGTTGAAACCAGTTTACATACACTATCTAAAAGACACATCTGCATGTTTTTCTCACTATCTGACATGAAATCAGAATAAACCCGTTTTAGCTCAATTAGGAACCAACATTATTTATATTTGCCAAATGCCAGATTTTATTACTTTCTGCAAAGTCAAACGTTTACAAACACCAAAGGGTGCTTTACAGGCTGCGACATCGCTAGTGATTGCTAGCGATGTCGCGAGTGATAGCACCCACCCCCGTCATTCTTGTGATATGTGGTGATCGCTGCCATAGCAAACATTATCGCTACGGCAGCATCACATGCACATACCTGTTTAGCGACGTCGCTGTGACCGCCGAACAATCCCTCCTTCAAGGGGGCGGTGCTTTCGGCGTCATAGTGACATCATTGTGGCGTTACTAAGCGGCCGTCCAATAGCAGAGGAGGGGTGGAGATGAGTGGCCGGAACATGCCGCCCACCTCCTTCCTTCCTCATTGCCGGTGGACGCAGGTAAGGAAATGTTCGTCGTTCCTGCGGTGTCACACATAGTGATGTGTGGTGCCACAGGAACGCCAAACAACATCGCACCTGCAGCAACAACGATATTAAGGAAATGAACAACGTGTCAATGAGCAACGATGTTTCACGTTTTTGCCCTCGTTGATCGTCGCTCATTGATGTCACACGCTGCGATGTTGCTAACAGCGCCAGATGTGCGTTACTAATGACATGACCCCGACGATATATTGTTAGCGATGTTGCAGCGTGTAAAGCACCCTTAAGTACTATGCCTTTGGAAGCTTCTGGTTTATTGACAACATCTGAATTAGAGGCACACTTGTGGAGGTTTTATAATGCACACCTGAAACACACTGCTTCTTTGTGTAGCATCATGGGAAAGTCAAAAGAAATAAGCCAAGATCTCAGGAAGAGAATTGTAGACTTGCAGAAGTCTGGTTCATCCTTGGGTGCAATTTCCAGATACCTGAAGGTGCCTTATTCATCTGTAAAAACACTTATATGCAAATACAAACAAGATGGAAAAGTCCAGCCAACATACCACTCAGGAAGGAGACGGGTTCTGTGTACCAGAGATGAATGTGCTTTGATCAGACATGTGCTTATCAACCCAAGAACAAAACAAAAGACCTTGTGAAGATGCTGGAGAAAGCTTTTAAGATGGTATCATTACCCACAGAGAAATGAGTACTGAATCAACATAAGCTGAAAGGACACTCTTCCAGGAAGATGCCATTACTCCCAATGAAATATTAAAAAAAGCAATATTAAAGTTTTCAAATTCATACAGAAACAAAGACTTTAATTTCTGGTCTTATGATTTGACGAAAATCGTTACGTTTGGAGGAAAACGGGAGGCGCTTTGAAGACTAAGTACACAATTGGCAGCATCATGTAATGGGGTTGTTTTGCAGCAAAGGGGTCTGGAGCATTCACAAAATAGATGTCATCATGAAGAAAGAAGATTATGTGGAAATACTGAAGCAACATCTCAAGACATTAGCCAGGAACTTAAATCTTGGGCAGAAGTGGGTCTTCCAAATGGACAATGATCCAAAGCATACTGCCAAACTGGTTAAAAAGTGGCTTAAGGAAAATAAAGTCAATGTTTTGGAGTGGCCGTCACAAAATCCTGATCTACATCCTATTGAAAATGTATGGGCTAAGCTGAAAAGGCAGGTGCGAGCAAGGTGACGTACAAACATGGCTCAGTTACACAAGTTTTATCAGGAGGAATGGGCCCAAATTACTACCAAATATTGTGAGAAGCATAAGGTTTATTCTGATTTCATGTACGATAATGAGCAAAACATGTATATGTGTCTTTTTAGATAATGTATGTAAACTTCTGGCTTCAACTGTAACTATATCTTTATATTATTTTTTTCATTATCTTTGAAATATGTGCATAAAAATACCAGTACATGTACCATCAATTTTTTTCTCATAGTTATAGGCTTTCCTTGGCAAGTTTTGTCCGATATACGCTGCAGAACTTATCATGCTGCAATATCTTCCCTAGAACAATTACAACTGAGGAAAAACGTGCAGATAAAGACGTCCTAATTGAAAAACATTGGTGCATGTGGAATACTATTTTTTATTTCATTGCACTAGGCGTATTTAATTTATAAGCAAGTGAGAGCGAGGCCTTATTGGAATTATTTCTATGTATTTGGCATACAGTCTGTTTACGTATCTTCATGTACAACTTAGTCTCATAAGTCATAAGTAGAGATAAGCGGTTCCGTCGAGGCTCGTTTCGCCAGTAGCAAACGAGCCTAGCTCCACACGCACGTGCTTCACCCGAACCTTGGATCAAGTCACTGATTGGCAGTTTGAGTCTCCGCCCACATACTGCCAGCCATAGGCAGATCACTTAGAAGGGAGGGTGGGTGGACTTTTTAAATTTTTTTTCTGCTGCACACTACATCTGATCACGCTCTTTTTACCCCAAAGGGGAACCATTCAAACACTGAAAGCGTCTCGCATAGGGCTCAGCACCAGTACCTGAGCACAGCTTTGCTCGTGTGAGTTTTGTTCGCATGTACAGCATCCGAACCATGAACTCGAACCTTGATTTTTAAATTTAGTGTTTGGTTCAAAAATCAAACCTCAGGTTCGCTCATCGCTACTCATAAGCTTTTTCTATAAGTGTATATCTTTGACTATTTTGAGACTTTTGATGTATAAAATGAAGTACAAACATATAATCCAGTTTTTTCTTTGTTGTGCAATGTTCATTGTGTTGTCATAATATACTAAAGTACTAATATGTAGTTGCTTTTAGACTTAAGTAGAAATATCTTAATTATATTAAAGTATATATAGTGAGTTCAATACTTAAAATGGGATATGGGGAAACATAACTAACATGAAGTGAAATAGAGATATGACATTTAGGAATTCTCCAACATTTTATCCACAGCGGCAGCCAGGTATAGTTGTTGGCTGGTTCATTTTAATGAGCTGTGTACACATTCTTCTCATACGGTAGAGAATTCTATTTGCTCTAAAATGGAATTGTTAATTTGAATCCCCTCTGGTGATGCTAAAGGAAATTTGATATATTTAGCAAATTGTAAGACATTCAGGAGAGAAGCAATGTAATAAAAGGGAAATGCAGTGGATGTTGTGTATATGGACTTTTCAAAAGCTTTTGATACGGTGCCACACAAAAGGTTGGTACATAAAATGAGAATAATGGGGATAGGGGAAAATATGTGTAACTGGGTTAAAAACTGGCTCAGTGATAGGAAGCAAAGGGTGGTTATTAATGGTACGTACTCGGACTGGGTCTCAGTTCATAGTGGGGTACCACAGGGGTCAGTATTGGGCCCGCTTCTTTTCAACATATTTATAAATGACCTTGTTGGGGGCATGCGGAGTAGAATTTCAATATTTGCAGATGATACTAAACTCTGCAGGGTAATCAATACAGAGGAGGATAATTTTATATTACAGGGAGATTTATGTAAATTGGAGGATTGGGCTGAGAAGTGGCAATTGAAGTTTAATGTAGATAAATGTAAGGTCATGCACTTGGGTAGAGGAAATAACATTTATGATTATGTACTTAATTGTAGAACCCTGGGTAAAACAGACACAGAAAAAGACTTGGGTGTATGGGTGGATGGTAAACTTCACTTTAGTGGACAGTGTCAGGCAGCTGCTGCCAGGGCTAATAAAATAATGGGATGTATTAAAAGAGGTATAAGTGTTCAAGAAAAAAATATAGTTCTACCTCTGTACAAGTCACTAGTGCGACCGCACTTAGAATACTGTGTACAATTCTGGTCACTGATATATAAGAAGGACATAGCTGAACTGGAAAGGGTGCAGAGAAGAGCCACCAAGATTATTAGAGGAATGGGGGGGCTGCAATACCAAGACAGGTTATTAAACTTGGGGTTATTTAGTCTGGAAAAACGAAGGCTTAGGGGAGATCTAATCACAATGTATAAATATATGAGGGGACAGTACAGAGACCTTTCCAAAGATCTTTTTACACCTAGGCCTGCGACTGGAACACGGGGGCATCCGCTACGTCTTGAGGAAAGAAGGTTTAATCATAATCACAGACGAGGATTCTTTACTGTACGAGCAGTGAGACTATGGAACTCACTGCCGCATGATGTTGTAATGAGTGATTCACTACTAACATTTAAGCAGAGCCTGGATGCCTTTCTTGAAAAATTTAATATTACCAGTTATGTATATTAGATTTTATGACAGGGTATTGATCCAGGGAACTAGTCTGATTGCCGGATGTGGAGTCAGGAAGGAAATTTTTTCCCCATTGGAACTTGTTTGCCACATTGGGTTTTTTTTTGCCTTCCTCTGGATCAACATGTTAGGCTACGGGTTGAACTAGATGGACTTAGAGTCTCCCTTCAACCTTAAAAACTATGATACTATGATACTATGAAAATTGAGTGCATGGAAATGTCTTTTTTTGTCAAGTAATCCATTTTGAAATGTCTCCTTATTTTAGTTCCACAATAACTAAATGGTAGAATTATGTCTAATAACATACTGTGGACTTAATTGCATCATGGCCTTCGTATAATGCAAAAAAGGCATATGGACATCAGGAGAATTCAACTTAATAAAGTAGTCCAGGAAATAAAGAATAGACGGAATATAGAGATGAGACTACTAATGAATTGAAAAAGGCCTGGCTTACATCAATAGTCCAAACAACTAAACAATATATTGAACTATATAATGTATTGTGCTGTTGGTTTATCCATTTTAATCTGTTGCGATTAACACTTAGTGAATTAAAAGATTTCCGTGCTCTAGCCAAATTTCTAGCCATACAATGCACACAGTTAGGATTCCCCTGCAGTCCTTGCCTTTTTTGCCGCAATCCGCAATCACATGCTAAAGAAATTCTGATCTGCTTCTCTCATTAGAGCATTGACAGGGCATGATCACAATCTA
Source organism: Anomaloglossus baeobatrachus (assembly GCF_048569485.1). Taxonomy (NCBI): domain Eukaryota; kingdom Metazoa; phylum Chordata; class Amphibia; order Anura; family Aromobatidae; genus Anomaloglossus; species Anomaloglossus baeobatrachus. The sequence goes on along the minus strand of NC_134354.1, from coordinate 156,282,308 downwards.
GTCTTCATGGGACCACTTCTATATAAATTGTCTACTTACAGGCACAAGACCACCCGGCCATGCTAAAAATAAATGGGAATCCTGACATTGTATGCAATTTCCAATTTTTTTGATTTAACCAAAAATGTAGCAAATTAATTTGTGTGGACGTTAGCACTAGAAAGGAGAAAAAAACAGGTGGTGGGGAGAAGAGGGAAAGAGAGACATAGGTAGAGACTATGGAAAATTACATTAACCTACTCATTGATGGATGGCAAAAAAGTTTGTTTAATGTTTTTGCAAAGCAACATTTGAATTGTTTGAATTCTGATAGAACTTTGAATTTCAGGAAACTCAACACAACTTTAAGCATGGATCTTCTCACCTCTATACATCACAGCTGATCTTCTTCCCCTTCCCTTTTTAATGACCCTTGCACTGGCTTATTAGATGCTTTAATACAAAAGATAAGGACAGAGTCTGACGAATGTGTACATTTGTTGTTTCCTGAAGGAATGTGAAGTAATATTTTAAAAAGCCTTCAAGTGGGTAGTCTGAAAATTGCAAGAATTCTACTCAATATATTTGATAAAACCAAGGAGAAAAATTGTATGAAAAATACCCTGAATATAAATAAATAAATTGCAAGTGCTTAATAACAGGGTACATAGTGTATACATTTTTGCAAAAAGGTAAAAAGCTGTCTCACCTCGTCACGGTGTACCCATCTGAGACAGTCCCTAACCTACTGAAGTTAAAAACATTATCAATACCTGACTTGTGTCATGTCAGAACTCCAATATGGATGGTGGCAAGTGGTTAGCTGTGTCCCAGATAAAATACACAGCAAAGTGAGACGCAATCAGCTGTTCAGTCTCAGTACTAGGAGGGCTGCGCCCCCAACTTGCAACCAAGCAAGAAAACATACAAAAAACACAAAAACCTGAGCTGAAACAATGTTCAGTAAACATGCAACATTAAGCATGTGAATTGCAGCCTTAAGACTAGAAAAAACCAAGGAGAAAAATTGTATGAAAAATACCCTGAATATAAATAAATAAATTGCAAGTGCTTAATAACAGGGTACTTAGTGTATACATTTTTGCAAAAAGGTAAAAAGCTGTCTCACCTCGTCACGGTGTACCCATCTGAGACAGTCCCTAACCTACTGAAGTTAAAAACATTATCAATACCTGACTTGTGTCATGTCAGAACTCCAATATGGATGGTGGCAAGTGGTTAGCTGTGTCCCAGATAAAATACACAGCAAAGTGAGACGCAATCAGCTGTTCAGTCTCAGTACTAGGAGGGCTGCGCCCCCAACTTGCAACCAAGCAAGAAAACATACAAAAAACACAAAAACCTGAGCTGAAACAATGTTCAGTAAACATGCAACATTAAGCATGTGAATTGCAGCCTTAAGACTAGAAAAAACCAAGGAGAAAAATTTTATGAAAAATACCCTGAATATAAATAAATAAATTGCAAGTGCTTAATAACAGGGTACTTAGTGTATACATTTTTGCAAAAAGGTAAAAAGCTGTCTCACCTCGTCACGGTGTACCCATCTGAGACAGTCCCTAACCTACTGAAGTTAAAAACATTATCAATACCTGACTTGTGTCATGTCAGAACTCCAATATGGATGGTGGCAAGTGGTTAGCTGTGTCCCAGATAAAATACACAGCAAAGTGTATTTATTTATATTCAGGGTATTTTTCATACAATTTTTCTCCTTGGTTTTTTCTAGTCTTAAGGCTGCAATTCACATGCTTAATGTTGCATGTTTACTGAACATTGTTTCAGCTCAGGTTTTTGTGTTTTTTGTATGTTTTCTTGCTTGGTTGCAAGTTGGGGGCGCAGCCCTCCTAGTACTGAGACTGAACAGCTGATTGCGTCTCACTTTGCTGTGTATTTTTTCTGGGACACAGCTAACCACTTGCCACCATCCATATTGGAGTTCTGACATGACACAAGTCAGGTATTGATAATGTTTTTAACTTCAGTAGGTTAGGGACTGTCTCAGATGGGTACACCGTGACGAGGTGAGACAGCTTTTTACCTTTTTGCAAAAATGTATACACTAAGTACCCTGTTATTAAGCACTTGCAATTTATTTATTTATATTCAGGGTATTTTTCATACAATTTTTCTCCTTGGTTTTTTCTAGTCTTAAGGCTGCAATTCACATGCTTAATGTTGCATGTTTACTGAACATTGTTTCAGCTCAGGTTTTTGTGTTTTTGTATGTTTTCTTGCTTGGTTGCAAGTTGGGGGCGCAGCCCTCCTAGTACTGAGACTGAACAGCTGATTGCGTCTCACTTTGCTGTGTATTTTATCTGGGACACAGCTAACCACTTGCCACCATCCATATTGGAGTTCTGACATGACACAAGTCAGGTATTGATAATGTTTTTAACTTCAGTAGGTTAAAGACTGTCTCAGATGGGTACACCGTGACGAGGTGAGACAGCTTTTTACCTTTTTGCAAAAATGTATACACTAAGTACCCTGTTATTAAGCACTTGCAATTTATTTATTTATATTCAGGGTATTTTTCATACAATTTTTCTCCTTGGTTTTTTCTAGTCTTAAGGCTGCAATTCACATGCTTAATGTTGCATGTTTACTGAACATTGTTTCAGCTCAGGTTTTTGTGTTTTTTGTATGTTTTCTTGCTTGGTTGCAAGTTGGGGGCGCAGCCCTCCTAGTACTGAGACTGAACAGCTGATTGCGTCTCACTTTGCTGTGTATTTTATCTGGGACACAGCTAACCACTTGCCACCATCCATATTGGAGTTCTGACATGACACAAGTCAGGTATTGATAATGTTTTTAACTTCAGTAGGTTAGGGACTGTCTCAGATGGGTACACCGTGACGAGGTGAGACAGCTTTTTACCTTTTTGCAAAAATGTATACACTAAGTACCCTGTTATTAAGCACTTGCAATTTATTTATTTATATTCAGGGTATTTTTCATACAATTTTTCTCCTTGGTTTTTTCTAGTCTTAAGGCTGCAATTCACATGCTTAATGTTGCATGTTTACTGAACATTGTTTCAGCTCAGGTTTTTGTGTTTTTTGTATGTTTTCTTGCTTGGTTGCAAGTTGGGGGCGCAGCCCTCCTAGTACTGAGACTGAACAGCTGATTGCGTCTCACTTTGCTGTGTATTTTATCTGGGACACAGCTAACCACTTGCCACCATCCATATTGGAGTTCTGACATGACACAAGTCAGGTATTGATAATGTTTTTAACTTCAGTAGGTTAGGGACTGTCTCAGATGGGTACACCGTGACGAGGTGAGACAGCTTTTTACCTTTTTGCAAAAATGTATACACTAAGTACCCTGTTATTAAGCACTTGCAATTTATTTATTTATATTCAGGGTATTTTTCATACAATTTTTCTCCTTGGTTTTTTCTAGTCTTAAGGCTGCAATTCACATGCTTAATGTTGCATGTTTACTGAACATTGTTTCAGCTCAGGTTTTTGTGTTTTTTGTATGTTTTCTTGCTTGGTTGCAAGTTGGGGGCGCAGCCCTCCTAGTACTGAGACTGAACAGCTGATTGCGTCTCACTTTGCTGTGTATTTTATCTGGGACACAGCTAACCACTTGCCACCATCCATATTGGAGTTCTGACATGACACAAGTCAGGTATTGATAATGTTTTTAACTTCAGTAGGTTAGGGACTGTCTCAGATGGGTACACCGTGACGAGGTGAGACAGCTTTTTACCTTTTTGCAAAAATGTATACACTAAGTACCCTGTTATTAAGCACTTGCAATTTATTTATTTATATTCAGGGTATTTTTCATACAATTTTTCTCCTTGGTTTTTTCTAGTCTTAAGGCTGCAATTCACATGCTTAATGTTGCATGTTTACTGAACATTGTTTCAGCTCAGGTTTTTGTGTTTTTTCAATATATTTGATACAGATTGTGATATGTTAAAAAGCTTAAAAAATGAGGAGATATTCCTGATTTAAGCAATAGATTTTTTTTTATTATTTAAAAACTGCCTGATGTCAAACAAGGAAAGTTTTTGGATTTTTTTTTTACTTGATATTGAAAAATCAGATAAAAAAAAGACATCTACCTTAACAATTGATATATTTAGTGGTTTACATAATTTATAATAATATTAACCTTTTCAAACACACAAATGAAACATCCCGTCAATTTTCCATTTTTCGCTTTTGTTTTTTCCGCCACTTCTTCCAAAAACCCTAACATTTTTATTTTTCCTTCAATATTGCCATCTGATGGCTTGTTTTTTCTGGAACAAGTTGTACTTTTAAATTAAACCATTAGTTTTACCATATAGTCTACTGAAAACAGGAGACAAAAATTCCAAGTGAGGGGAAATTGCAAAAAAAGTGCAATTGCTTGATTTGTTTTTTGTTTTTTATTTACCAGGTTCGCTATATGGTAGAATTGACATAGGAATATGATTCCCCAGATCAGTGTGAGTTTGCAGATACCAAACATGTAAAGTTTTACTTTTATCTAAGTGGTGAAAAAAAGCAAGTTTGTAAAAAAATAAAAATTGTGCTTTTGTCACTATTTTCCCAAACCCATAGCATTCTGATTTTCTGGGAGCTGGGGCTCAGATGACAACTTATTTTTTGTGTTTTGATCTGACGTTTTCAATTATACAATTTTTGGTTGGATGCCATGTTTTGATCGCCTGTTATTGCATTTTAACGCAATGTTGTGGCGACCAGAAAACATAATTTTGCCGTTTGGAATTTTTTTTCTCTGTACACCCTTTACAGGTGAGATTAATTGATTTTATATTTTGACACCATTCTTCCCTTGATAAAACATCTAGCGAAACGCAAGTCGAGTCGTGGTGTGGGACTTCCTTATGGATGAGTTGTGCACTATATGGTCATGTTAGGTGATGTACATGAAAAATATTTGTGCCTAGGACAACACATTGGTTTACCATTATGAGTGAATTATCTGTCTAGATACTTGTAAAACCTCCTGACCTGCACTACATGTTATTAACCCACCCCTGTTTTGATTATTCCCTCATCTGGGGTATATCTATGTATTAACTCCTTGTGACCTCTATTTATTTGATTGATATATATATATATTTTTAATATGTCCCAATAAAATTTAATATTTTTTAATTATTTCTTGGATTGCTTGATCTGATTGTTCTGGCCCACATGTTGTTGTTTAACATGTTCACCATATGGTAAAATTAACATGGGAATATGATTCTTCAGTTCAGTATGAGTTTGCAGATACCAAACATGTCTTATTTTACTTTTATCTAGGTGGTGAAAAAAATTAGAAGCTTGTAAAAATCATAAAAACTGTGCTTTTGTCGCTATTTTCCCAGATCCTTAGAATTCTCATTTTCCGTAATATGGGGCTCAGATGATGGCTTATTTTTTGTGTCTTGATCTGGCGTTTTCAATTATACCATTTTTGGTTGATCATCTGTTATGGTGACCAGAAAACATGATTTTGCCTTTTGAGATTTTTTTTCTCTGTTCACCCATTACTGATAAGAATAATTGGTTTTATATTTTCATAGACTGGGCATTTCTGAATGCGATGATTCCAAATATGTGTATTTTTTTATTGTTTTATTTTCATTGGGGTAAAAGGGGATTGATTTTAACTTCTAGGGGTTTTTTAATTTTTTAAGAACTCTTCTTCATAATTTTTAGTTGTTTTACTAGTTCCCCTAAGGGACTATATGACTGCACAGTCTGATCGCTTTTGCTGATCAGATCGACTCTTCAGCATCTCACTGACGAGCAGAAATACTGTGTTCCTGTGTGTGACTATGCTCTGCTGGCCTTCACAGAAAGTGAGTCATGACGGGATGACCCCACAATCTCATTGTAACCCATTGGTTCTCCATGGTTATATCATGGGGCTGCCGATGGTGGAGGGGAACAGCTTGATCCCTGCCAGGGCGTGTTAGATCATGATTATCATATTTTGACACCATGATCTAAGGGGTCAACAGTCATAGGTGGATGGGAGATCTACCTGCGCCTGTTAGCTGCACATGTCTGCTGAGTAAATCAGCAAAAATGTGCAGGGTGAATGTGGCCTCACCGTGCAAATCCGCGATAACTAAAGTGAGGCGACCTAGGACATATCTGTACATCCTAGATCATGAAAGGGTTAAGTTAAGTAGTTTGGTTTTTTTAACAACCTTCTAGCTAAAGTTTAAATATTTTGGTTCAACCATAAAAAACCCTTTGTATATATATAAATGTTCAGAGTAAAAAAGACGGGTTTTTTTACCGCGCTATAAACCACAACGGGTGTTATAAAAATGAAAAATCTTTTATTGAAACATTCCTACGCGTTTCAGAGGCATGCACGCCTCCTTCTTCAGGGAAAAATGTCATCATTTGATGACATTTTTCCCTGAAGAAGGAGGCGTGCATGCCTCTGAAATGCGTAGGAATGTTTCAATAAAAGATTTTTCATTTTTATAACACCCGTTGTGGTTTATAGCGCGGTAAAAAAACCCGTCTTTTTTACTCTGAACATTTATAGCTCTCTCTCCAACGGGGCCGCTGCTTAACCACTCCAGCACTCACATATGTCTGTACAGGGGTTGTGACTGGCACAACCTGATCAGGTGAGTGTATTCATTTCTTTTTTCGCCCAAACCCATATACCGGGTAAGACCCTATTTCTTGCGCCTTTTCCCTCCACAGAATTTGTATATGTATGGCAGAATGATCGCTAGACTTGTGGAGTCCAACCAATTGCAAAAGATACACTGGAAGCAGCTGATTCTGAAAATCACAGGTACCATTAAGTGGATAATCCAAAAGTAAAGTAAAAATGCAGCAGAGAACATGAAGAAACCACATTTTAGACATTTGACCACCTTTTTAAGCGTTTATAGAATATCCATATGATAACACATAAATACTTAATAGGTGCAACTTCTATAAATTCTTGCTTGCTGACCACTCAATTGAATCTGATTGTCTCTTTGTTGTAACTCACATAGATTTAACCCCTTCAACCCCCGGGCACTTTCCGTTTTTGCGTTTTTGTTTTTTGCTCCCCTTCTTCCGAGAGGCTTACCTTTTATATTTTTCCATCAATCTTGCCATATGAGGGCTTGTTGTTGCGGGACGAGTTGTACTTTTAAATGAAACCATAAGTTTTACCATATAGTGTACTGGAAAACGGCAAAAAAATTCCAAGTGCGGAAAAATTGCAAAAAAAGTATGATCGTACAATAGTTTTTTGGATATTTTATTCACTGTGTTCCCTATATGGTAAAACTGAGGTATCTATGTGATGCCTCACGTCGGTGCGAGTTTGAAGACACCAAACATGTATAGGTTTACTTGTATCTAAGGGGTTAAAAAAATTCACAAGCTTGTCCAAAAAACGTGGCGCACGTTTTGCGCCATTTTCCAAAACCCGTAGCGTTCTCATTTTTTAGGATCTGAGGCTCAGTGATGGCTTATTTTTTGCGTCTCGACCTGACGTTTTTAACGGTACCATTTTTGCACAGATGCTACGTTTTGATCGCCGGTTATTGCATTTTGCGCAAAATTTGCGGCGACCAAAAAACGTAATTTTGGTGTTTGGAATTTTTTTGCCGCTACGCCGTTTAGTGATCAGATTCATTGATTTTATATTTTGATAGATCGGGCATTTCTGAACGTGGCGATACCAAATATGTGTTTATTTTTTTATTTTTTTAACCCTTTAATTTTCAATGGGGTGAAAGGGGGGTGATTTGAACTTTTAGGTTTTTTTATTTTTTTTAATTTTTTAAAACTTTTTTTTTTACTTTTTTTTTTCATTTTACTAGTCCCCCTAGGGGGCTATAGCGATCAGCAATCCGATCGCTTTGCAGTATCTGGAGATCCCAGCTACAGAGCTGAGAACTGCAGATTTGCTGCTTCACTTTCAATGCCGGCTGTATTCCGGCATTGAGAGGAAGTGAGTCACGTTAGCTACAGGCGTCATCACATGACCCTGTGCTACCATGGCAACCACCAAAAGTCACGTGATCATGTCAAGTGACTTCCGGTGGGGGCGGGGTAAGTGACTGTCATGGCGGCACCCATATACATATCGCTGCCAAGATTTTGGCAGAGAAAGGTAAGGGGTTATTGGCCACGGGTGGAAGTGATTCCACCCGCGGCTAGCAGGCAGACATGTCAGCTGTTGATAACAGCTGATATGTGCGCGGATCGCCGCCGCCTGTCGGCGGCAGGGGGCGGGGCTTACCGGCACACAATCCATGATGTACCCAGTACGTCATGGGTCGTTAAGGGGTTAAAACAAGCAGAATATCACTGGATCCTTGCTCAGTTTCATTGACAAAAAACCTAGGAGGCATTTATGAACATAAATGCTTTAGGTGGAGCTTTGTTTTTTATGGCACCTTTTGGGAAAGCAAGGTTTGAATGAATTTGTCTTTAATTCCTCCTAAACCTATTTTTTTCCATAGAATAAATGTTTATAGGGGAAGTCGGGAAAGTTAACTCTTGAGTTTTCAGGTCTTTTGATGTACATGGTCTTTACTTAGCCTGAGAAATAGTTATCCCAGAATGGCAAGGTTACAAAGCAATCTACAGATGTCAATACCCAGTTGGTTATTGCACATTTCTCTGCTGTTTGTCATTCACAGCATGTCTTGTCCACATTCTGCCACCAAAGTAGCTCTCTGTACTCTCTGGCCCTCACAAAACACCCAAGCATGTTATCTTTATATATTTATGTGTTGGGAAACTTTGTCTAGTTAAATTAGGCCTGAAGTCTTCACTGGTCTCTAAGAGGAAAACCTTAAGGTCATTTATTGATTGTACAAAAGTCACAGCCAAAAGGAAATGTCACTTAGCAAGAAACCCAGATGCGCAAGATTAAAAATAAAAACGATTACTTGTGTTATATTCTTTTATGCTTCAACTATTACACCAAGGTCAAAAGAAAAAAATTTAAATTTAAGTAATTTGCCATATGTGTAAAAAATGCATTTTTTTTTAATTTGTTGTAATATACACTTGACTTGATAGACCAATAGTTAAAAAAAATATTAAAATTCAATTTATTAAAATAAATGGACACATACTGGTTTGCTCGTCAATGAGATGAATTAACTGGTAGGACAAACCAAAGAAAGTGGTGTTTTAAAGAAGATGGCTCAAAATTGCTCATAATAAATCTCATATGGAATTAAGGCCACTTTACACGCAATGACATCGCTAATAAGATATCATTGGGGGTCACGGAATTCGTGACGCACATCTGGCCTCTTTAGCGATGTCATTGAGTGTGACACCTACGAGCGACCGCTAACGATCAGAAATACACATCAAATCGTTGATCATTGACACATCGTTCCTTTCCCAAATATCGTTGCTTATTTTGGACGCAGGTTGTTCGTCGTTCCTGAGGCAGCATACATCGTGACACCCCGGGAACGACAAACAATAGCGTACCTGCATCCTCCGGCAACGAGGTGGGAGTGACCTTCATGCGACTGCTCTCTATCCCTCCGATTCTATTGGTTGCCTGCTGTGTGACATCGCTGTGACGCCGCACGAACCGACCCCTTAGAAAAGAGGTTGTTCGCCGTCCACAGCAACGTCATTAGGCAGGTAAGTATGTGTGACGCGTACCTCCGAAATTGTACACCACGGGCAGCGATTTGCCCATGACGCATTAACGACGGGGGCGGGCCCTCGCAATGTTGCAGCGTCTAAAGCGCACTTTAGAGTCTTTTCAAAGCAGTCGTCATGAAAAATGATTGTAGCAGCTGTTTAAATAATCTTAAGATTTGTACTTTAAGATTATTGACATTTTTCTAGGGTTAACAGTAAATGAAATTAGCCATGGACTGAATAAAAATAATGAACATTTGCATATTCACATCTGATGGCCCCTTGGATCCAGTACAGGCCACTCTAAAGTAGTGTGTATGCCCATTTTGGAAGTCCCAGCACTGCTGTAGCCTATAACTAACTGAGGATATCAGTTATCTAGAAAATAATATCATAGAAACATTTATTGCCCTTTTATACTAATCTGACCTCTGCAGCCCTTTATAGGATGCTGTGGTTCTGGAGCTTCCAAATGGGACAGACACAATAGATTAAAACCTCTGGAGGAACCTGCACTGGATCAATGGGGGTTATACATGCTGAGTTTGCCACTGCTTAATATTTTCAATCAATCCAGAGCTAAATAATTAAATATTGTTATTGATAGACAATCCCTTCAACATGAAAGGTTATTATATAAATGTAAATGATTAGCTTGAGTTAACAACTTGCATTAATTTATTGACTACAATCCTTTTACCTTCATTAATTTTAAGACCCCTCAATATGCTTGCATGAGAAATATTCCTAGTGATATTTCTCATGCTAGAATATCCATCTCGGTAATACTTCCTTGATGCGAAATCTGTATGTTCAGAATGTCACCCATTTACTAGCTTTATATATTTGCATAACTCTATTTTTATACCAATTTTCCCTTTTGCAGAACATAGGATATTTTTTATGCCTTGTGATAACAGTCACTAATAGTAAGCACTGTGTGATTTCCCTATTCCTCACCCTCCAGAGACTGGCATAGGAGCTTTCTCTCTACATCTACATAATGTGTGTGTATCCCTACTTCTTCACGGCCTGTGTTCCTGCTCTCTTTGGAAATTGGATGTTTTTTCCCTCTCCTCACTTTTATCAGTTGTGTGCAATCTTCAATCTCTCCCTGTTATTATTTGTAATGTTAAGAAAATGGTGCTTAAGAACGAGGACCAAAAGGACAGACAGAAACAGTGTGCTGTTAAATTTATGTTAAAAGCAGCAAAACAATCAGCTATGTAAAGGATTTTTATATACTCTACATCAATAAAACTTACTGTGATGATAGTCACTATCTACGGGTAGTGCAAACGGTAGTCAGGAAAAATGGTGTCTGGTAACAGGATGACACGTATGGACAAAGGGAGTACAAAGAGGCATAGTCAGGTCACGATTCAAGGGTCAGAATATCGGGAAGGCACATAATGGATTCAGGGAAAAAATGTGGTCAGGTAACAGGCCATGGTCAAAAGCCAGGATGTCACAACAGGAACAAGGAGCGGGTAGATAGAAGTGAAACTACAGTTCTGGGTCAGGAAACAAAGATCTGAGCACAGGCTGGAACACAGGCCAACAGGACAACAACAGAACCAGAAAGTACAACTGACAAGGTTCTGAGAGAGAATGCTTACTAAAGAAGCAGAGCAATTACCAGGAAGATGGAACACCTGAGTAATCAGCACCTCTCAGAACCAGCATGGAAGCCTCTGCACTGTCATTCAACATGTCAGCCAGTAGCCCAGGAAAAAACAGCAGAGCATCTCCTAATGTGCAACATGCTCTGCATAGAGGAATCATGACACTTAGGCCCCCTTCACACATCAGTGATTCTGGTACGTTTGTGCTTTTTTTTATACATAGCAGAATCACTGACATACGCAGACCCATTATAATCAATGGGTCTGCTCACACATCAGTGATTTTTCACTGAACGTGTCTCCATGCAGCGTGCACCCTTGGCCGTGATTCTGCACGGAGACATGTCAGTTTTTGTCTGGCATCACTGATGACCCACGGACCACACTATCGTGTGATCCGCGTGTGATCAGTGAAACACGTACAAGAAAATCACGGACATATTAAATATTAAAAATTTTCAACTTACCTTGCCTGCGATTCGCTGTGCAGCCTCTGCTTTCGGCAGCTCCTGGCTGGCTCATGAATATTCATGAGAGCAGGAAAACCCAACCAGGAAGTAGATGCTGAGAGCGGTGGGTGGACGCTGCAGAGCCGAGGTGATCAGCACCATGGACAGCAGCAGTGAAGGCAGGTGAGTAATGTCCATATGCAATCACGGATCACGGATCACAGATCACGGATTGCACATGAACAACCACGCGTGCCGTGAATCACGGAACACGGAGGGACATTACATGTCAGTGAAGAACGTCAGTGTTTTTCACTGACGTGTGAAATGGACCTTAAGGGGGTGTTATACGCTAGCGATATCGCTGGTTAAAGCACCCGCCCCCGTCATTTGTGCGTCACGGGCAAATCGCTGCCCGTGGCACAAAAAATCGTTTGGAGCCATCACACATACTTACCTGGTAAGCAACGTCGCTGTTGCCGTCAAACCGCCTCCTTTCTAAGGGGGCGGTTCCTGTGGCGTCACAGCAGCGTCACTAAGCGGCCGTCCAATTGAAGCGGAGGAACGGAGATGAGTGGGACATAACATCCCGCCCATCTTCTTAGTTCCGCATTGCCAGCGGCCGCAGGTAAGCTGCAGTTCGTCGTTCCCAATGTGTCAGACGTAGCAATGTGTGCTGCCTCGGGAATGACGAACAACCTGCGTGCTCAATAATCAACGATTTTTTAAAAAGGAACGACATGTCAACGATGGACGATAAGGTGAGTATTTTCCATCGTTAACGGTCGTTCCTTGCTGTAACACGCAACGACATCACTAACGATGCCGGATGTGCGTCACGGAATCCGTGACCCCGGCGATATATTGTTAGATACGTCATTGTAACCTATATTGTTAGATACGTTTGATAGACACAAGTCAGGTATGTATAATGGTTTTAACTTTAGTTGGTTAGGGACTGTCCCAGATGGGTACACCGTGACGAGGTGGGACAGCTTCTTACCTTTTTGCAAAAATGTATATACTAAGTACCCTGTTATTAAGCACTTGCAATTTATTTATTTATAGTCAGGGTATTTTTCATACAATTTTTCTCCTTGTTTTTTTTCTAGTCTTGAGGCTGCAATTCATAAGCTTGTAATGTTGCATGTTTATTGAACATTTGTTACAGCTCAGTTTTTTGGTGTTTATTGTTAGATACGTCGTTGCGTGTAACGGGGCCTTTACAGTATGTACTTGACCATTTGCCAAGGTTCAATCTGTCATCAGATAGAGCAGCTATTTTGCAAGTTTTCATATAATAGTAAAACAAATTGCTATTTGGACCCATGGATATCATAGATTCGTTATTCTTCTATCCATGATAGTCATGAGTAAATGAAAATGATGCAGTTTAAATTTGTGTCAATTTTATAGGAATTTGCTGAACCTGGCAAATTCTAAAAACTATTGATTCAATGTTTGTGAATTACCAAAAACTGCTTTTGCCATTTTACAGTTTATGGAAAATTGCAGACAGCAAAAGCTCACATATACTTGGACGTGGCCAGAGATCCATAGTTCCTTGTCTTTTTCTTGCTATTATATCACATTACAGCAGAGTCAATAAGCATGGCTATCAGAGCCTGTATAAAAGCAGAAGCAGGGAATACAGCAGTCATTTTGTGATGGATCTCTATAGTGAGAGAACATCACAGCTCACAATTACATCATAGAGATAGAAAGAAAAAGTTAAAAACACTAAACAAACTCTAATCTGTGAATAAAGTTAAACATTATTTTATTACCAGGTATTCAAGGAGCTTTGCCAGCAGCAAAACGTGAATGACTGTCACAACGAGAATTTAGTAAAAAGATTAAACTAAGGTTTTACCAATATAAGCATGGAAGATACATACCTAGCCGGTCAAGATAACATATAAAATACATGTACAAGTTAATGATAAAAGACATTTTTCTGAAAATAGAAATCCGTCCTAACTTTCCATAGATATATTAGATATATTATATTCTTTATCATCATTCACATCTAATTAAAATATAAAAAATGATATTAGAAAAATGTAATTGACCTATTACTATACTATGAATGTCCCCCTATTAATTGTAAAGAGTTAACTGAATCTAGGATGCTACTGATATGATTATCACATAAGATCTGTTAAACTTTTCTTCATATTGTAAAAGATAATATCAGTTTCCATGGTTACCAACATTTCCTTAAAATATTTATAGTCGTGCGATCAATATTGCTGAAAGTATGCATGAAGTTCAATATACCGCAGTGAGGTGATTTATATCCTCAGCTACAAGTCTCAGTGTGGCCTCCCCCAAAAAAGGATGCCAATTTAAGTGTATGACTGTGCCAATTAAGCTGCTTTCACACCTTTCCTTTCTTTTGCATTTTTTTAACACTTCAGCATGTAATTGACAGAGCATCATTGACTAGTTCCCCATGATGTCCATGTAGCTTCAGTCATGGATTTAGAATATAGTCAAATTCGTATTGCTATCAATTTTTATGAATCGCAGACAAGATACGTGGCTATGGCTCTTCTCATGTACAGCACCATGGAATTAATAGTGCTCTATAGATAAATATTAATAATAATAATAATAATAATAATTTGATAGTCAGACAGCATGAATGTCTCACATCAGTAGCTCTGCTCTTCAGTTCTTTGGATGTATAGTACAGACCAAACGTTTGGACACACCTTCTGATTCAAAAGGTTTTCTTTATTTTCATGACTGAAAATTGTAGATTCACATTGAGGACATCAAAACTATGAATTAACACATGTGTAATGAAATACTTAACAATAAAGTGTGAAACAGCTGAAAATAGGGCTTATATTCTAGGTTCTTCAAAGTACCAACCTTTTGCTTTCATTACTGCTTTGCACACTCTTGGCATTTTCTTGATAAGCTTCAAGAGGTAGTCACCGGAAATGTTTTTCACTTTCTCAGTTGTTCCCTGTCAGGTTTAATAAGTGGGATTTCTTGCCTTATAAATGGGGTTGGGACCATCAGTTGTGTTGTGCAGAAGTCTGGTTGATTCACAGCTGATAGTCGTACTGAATAGACTCTTAGAATTTGTATTATGGCAAGAAAAAAGGAGCTAAGTAAAGAAAAACGAATGGCCATCATTACTTTAAAAAAATGAAGGTCAGTCAGTCCGAAAAATAGGGAAAACTTTGAAAGTGTCCCCAAGTGCAGTGGCAAAAACCATCAAACGCTACAAAGAAACTGGCTCACATGAGGACCACCCCAGGAAAGGAAGACCAAGAGTCCTCTGCTGCGAATTATAAGTTTATCTGAGTCACCAGGCTCAGAAATCGCTGGTTAACAGCAGCTCAGATTAGAGACCAGGTCAATGCCACACAGAGTTCTACCCGCAGACACATCTCTAGAACAACTGTTAAGAGGAAACTTTGTGCAGCAGGCCTTCATGGTAAAATAGCTGCTAGGATACCACTGCTAAGGACAGGCAAAAAGCATAAGATACTTGTTTGGGCTAAAGAACACAAGGAATGGACGATAGACAAGTGGAAATCTTTGCTTTGGTCTGATGAGTCCACATTTTAGATCTTTGGATCAAACCACCGTGTCTTTGTGCAATGTAGAAAAGGTGAACGCATGGACTCTACATTCCTGGTTCTCACTGTGAAGCATGGAGGAGGAGGTGTAATGGTGTGGGGGTGTTTTGCTGGTGACACTGTTGGGGATTTATTCAAAATTGAAGGCATACTGAACCAGCATGGCTACCACAGCATCTTGCAGCAGCATTTTATTCCATCCGGTTTGCGTTTAGTTGGACCATCATTTATTTTTCAACAGAACAATGACCTCAAACACACCTCCAGGCTGTGTACAGGCTATTTCACTAGGAAGGAGAGTGATGGGGTGCTACGCCAGATGACCTAGCCTCAACAGTCACCAGACCTGAACCCAATTGAGATGGTTTGGGTTGAGCTGGACCGCAGAGTGAAGGCAAAAGGGCCAACAAGTGCTAAGCAACTCTGTGAACTCCTTCAAGAGTGTTGGAAGACCATTTACGGTGACTACCTCTTGAAGCTCATCAAGAGAATGCCAAGAGTATGCAAAGCAGTAATCAAAGCAAAAGATGGCTACTTTGAAGAACCTAAAATATAAGACATATTTACAGTTGTTTCACACTTTTTTGTTAAGTATTTCATTCCACATGTGTTAATTCATAGTTTTGATGCCTTCAGTGTGAATCTACAATTTTCAGTCATGAAAATAAAGAAAACTCTTTGAATTAGAAGTAGTGTCCAAACGTTTGGTCTGAACTGTATATTACAAGAACAATCATGTCCAGTCCAGCTTATCTTTAAGGGCTTCTATAGGGAAGGAAATGATAAGCCACCAATGAGCCACCCTCTGTTCCCTTCGGTGATCAGCAGGATACCAGCTGACCTTTAACTCTTAGGGTACCTTCACACTTAGCGATGCAGCAGCGATCCGACCAGCGATCTGACCTGGTCAGGATCGCTGCTGCATCGCTACATGGTCGCTGGTGAGCTGTCAAACAGGCAGATCTCACCAGCGACCAGTGAACAGCCCCCAGCCAGCAGCGACGTGCAAGCGACGCTGCGCTTGCACGGAGCTGCCGTCTGGAAGCTGCAGAGACTGGTAACTAAGGTAAACATCGGGTATGGTTACCCGATGTTTACATTAGTTACCAGCGCACAGCTGTGTGTGCAGGGAGCAGGGAGCCGCGCACACTGAGCGCTGGCTCCTTGCTCTCCTACCATAGCTACAGTACACATCGGGTTAATTAACCCGATGTGTAATGCAGCTACATGTGCAGAGAGCAGGGAGCCGCGCACACTGCTTAGCGCTGGCTCCTTGCTCTCCTAGCTGCTGTACACATCGGGTTAATTAACCCGATGTGTACAGCAGCTACATGTGCAGAGAGCCGGAGCCGGCAGCACAGGCAGCGTGAGAGCTGCAGAGGCTCGTAACTAAGGTAAATATCGGGTAACCACCTTGGTTACCCGATGTTTATCTTGGATACAGCTTACCTCAGCTGTCAGATGCCGGCTCCTGCTCGCTTCATTTGTCGCTCTCTCGCTGTCACACACAGCGATCTGTGTGTCACAGCGGGAGAGCGGCTTTGAAGAAAACGAACCAGGGCTGTGTGTAACGAGCAGCGATCTCGCAGCAGGGGCCAGATCGCTGCTCATTGTCACACACAGCGAGATCGTTAATGAGGTCACTGCTGCGTCACAAAAAGCGTGACTCAGCAGCGATCTCGGCAGCGAGCTCGCTGTGTGTGAAGCACCCCTTAGAGAGTAATCGGCTTGATGGCTGGGTTTTTTTTCGTTATGACCTTCAGTCCACATAAATCAAATGATGCCGCAGAAACTGAACTAAGTCTTTTCTGTTATAGAGATATATTACAGAATATCCGTTGGCTATGATTTAGTCAATGAAAAATCATTTGAGAACAAGCATAATGCTAATTTAATCCTGCTTCTGATCTATATACATTTATATATTTTGTAAAATAATAATAAAACCAAAATAAGTCAAATATTTATAGCTATAGTATTGTAAAAATGCTAAGTAGCCATAACTCACCTCAAGATATCACAACTTGATGTATTGGAAATGAAAAACAAGGGGAATTTAGCTAGGTACATTTGGGCATGCATTTCTATGTCCATCCTACCCATTCTACCCTCTTTCCCAAATATTTATAATGCCACACTGCCAAATTATGTAGCACAAGTGAATATGTCTGTGTACAGTGCAAAGAACAACTTTTTGATTGTTTTTTATTTGGTAGACAATTGGTAGAATACAATGTTAATCTGAGTTTAGGCTGTTTTTAATCTATACCAGAATAATCAACACTGTATGTGAAAGGCGGGGAAATATGTTTCTACACTTCTTAATAAGTCTTTCCTATTACATCTCATTATATGAAATGATCTAACAGAAAAAAATCTGCTTAAAGTCTCAAATTTAATTAAACGTTTTGACAATCTTCACAATTTATTTTCAAATTCAACTAAAGTGAAAAATTTAGTAACTTTGTCATTGGTTGTAAAGGAGTGGTCCTCCAGTTTCAAATATTTCTTTAGTGTGCCCATGGTGAGGAGAAAGGGGGGAAAAAAGGATAGTAATCTATTGAAAAGCGACACTTAGCATTTTGTACCCTGTTCCTCTGCTATCTAGCAGGAAGCATGATGGTTGCAGTCAACAAGCAACCGCTATTTGGCTGCAGTTGTCAATTGAATAAGCAGGATTAATATCAGTTTGCTGCCAAGAGCTTTCTAGCAGTCCATGTCAGGTACAGCAGCTCGGTTACCATGCCCCTCACCTTCAAATTTTGGCAATACCCATCAACTTTTGCTATTGATAAAATCCATTCTGTTCTGGCCACCTATGTTGAAGGAGCTGCTGGGGTTCCGACCTGAGCCCATCCATCTGCTGCCTTGGAATCTGGCTGCAGCCATAGAGTTTATGTTGATACCCTTTTTACCCCTGTCTGTCTCCCTTCCCTTCATGTATTAGTGCAGTGGTAGGACTAGTGTTCCTTTCATTTCACTAGTGAGGGGTAGTAAAGGACTTTACAAGGGCATTAGGTACCCTGCTTGCAAATGGGGTGAAAGAACCAGTATAGGGCTTGCTAGGGAGTGCGGGGTACAGCTGCATGTGTGTGCAGGAGGTGTCCTATCTTCTCTCTCCCTAGCACCAGGACCTATCATTGTTAAAATGTCCTAGGAGTCCCCACTTCGTAGGTGGTGTTTTATAGTGTCTCAGATGTCTGTAGGTCTGATTTATGAGATGTATTAAGCCAAGTGTGAAATTATCAACAGCCCTAACATTATTCAGGATTTATTATAGATCCTTGCTGTGGCTTTTGCACACCTTAGGCAGACTGTTTCACAGGATGTGACAGATCTGGGTGAACAGATGTTCTAGCAGGTGCAGTATATCGCAGGTGTGCTGGTCTATAGTCTGAACCCAAGATAGCCCAGGTTTTCAGGCATGCGTGATAAAGTCAGGGTTTCACTTCAAGCTCTGCCCTCACTCTTCAGGGAGTGAACAGAGAGTATTGATTGCAGCCTCCCTGTTGTGGGGAGATCCCCAGTCCTGGGCCTCCTGTCTGACAACCGATTTCCTGGAATTATGGTTGATGGACAAGTCTTTTGCGGCTGTAGCCCTAGTCTATGGTGATCCTGATGGTGTCTCCCTTGCGGAGTCCAAACTCTGTGGTCTTCAACAGAGGGTGCAGCCAGCTGAGAAGTAAAGCTCTGAGTTAGAGAGATGAGCCACAGACACCCAATGTAATAAGCTGGCTCTCAGGAATCACTTTGTTTACTGTCTGTCTGATAGGCTGAAGGATTCTCTTGTTCAGTATGCTGCTCCAATCTCACTAAAGGCTGCAGCCCTTGCAATTAATGTGGATAAACGCCACAGGGAGAGACCAATTTTGACCCAGTTCCCTTTAATTCTTCCAGTGATAGATGTCCCACAGGTGCATGTTGATGAACCTATGCCACCCCTCATACTACATTGCTTGCGGTTCAACTTGGGATGGGGGCTTGCTTCTACTGTGGTTATACGGGTCATTATATTGGGATTTTTTGATCTATCATCAAACATGTAACATCTTTCAAAAAGCCACTTACCCCAGGTTGTGTGGAGGATAAGGACCTAGGTGTGTACATTTCTACCATTTTCCCCACTTTTCCAGCTACCCACAGAGCTATTCCTGAACATAAGGCTATGGAGTCAGCTTTTACATGTATACCTCAAAATGTTATTTCATCTGGAAAACGGGCTCCCAGGCCGTGTGGAGGAATACGGCCTGGGTGTGTTTATTTCCTCCATAACTCCCGTTTTTCACAACAAAGGTTTTAAAGTTTATTCACAAAAAAGTGGTGTAAACTTTCCCACTCAAGTTAATTCTAGGCCTAGGTATTCCCCCTGAAGAGGTGGTCGGAAGGTGGTGGCCATTATTTCTGAGAGTAAGGTTGTGCAGCCTAGTAGTGATTCCTCAGTCACTGGTCCTTCCTGGAAGTTTCTTGTTTTGAAAAAACCCATGACTGGTAATAAATGTTCAGACCTGTACCTGTGTGTGAATGACTACGTATGGGTGTCTACAAGCAACATTAAGTGGAGGTGTGCATCTGGGGCTCTGGGCTCTAGGTTCCTTCTTTTGTATCATGGAGCATTCATTGATAAACCTATGGCCATTCAGCTGGAGCAACCCTTAGTACTAAATGTCCATAACATTGTTCACAGGTCATCACTCTGGAGATGTGTTGTGTCTCCAGAGCCAATGTCATTATCACCATCACCAGTGTGCGTTACTGGTAACCTTGGTGGTTAGTTCACATTACATGTGGACGCTAGTTGGTTAGACCTTTCATTCTAAAGTTGTTTTCCAGAGAGTTCTCTTGTAGAAAGGGAGGGTACTGTCACAGACATCTTCCGATATTAGGAGACATGTGACAGGTTTGTGGCCTGAGTCTCAATTAGCCTTGGAAGACTCCGGAGATTAAATAGGTTTCCACTTATGTTGGTGTATTAAGGGTTAATATCAGTTTTGTTGTCAACAGCTTTCTAGCAGTCCATGTCAGGTGAAGCCGCTCTGTTACAATGCCCCTCACCTTAACCCCTTCACGACCATGGACGGATCTTTCCGTCATGGATCATGTCCCGGTAAGCCCCGCCCCCTTCCGCGGGCAGGTGGCGTGGATCGGCACACATATCAGCTGTTTTCAACAGACATGTGTGCCTACATGTCCCTTTTGTTGATCTGGTCCACTTTAACACTCCATAATATGGAATACCTACTGTATCATTGATATGTGTGTTTGAGTCCTCATTTGTTTGAGTAGCTTTTTGGTGCAACCTCCCCACACTCCCCCCTCTTCCCAGATTAGCTGCACATGAGATCAGTAGAGGGAAAGAAGGGTGAGTCATCGTTGAGCGGGGGCGCCATTGCGTCCAGGTTTAGGGTGCCAACCTCCGCGGCTAGGCAGGGCCTTTGAAGGGAATTTGGGCCACACCCTGGTTGCACCATTATTTTCTCTGGTACTCCTTCACAATATTGGATTTATCAAGATACAAAATTAATTGTTAATTAGGGGACAATCTGACTTATCCCATTTATTTGCCTGCTCCTATCTGTTAGGTCTACAGAGGGGTCCCACTGGACCTTGGCGAATTTGGGATTGTCTGTCCTGTTTATGTGTGTTTGTCTAGGGATTGTTTTAACTTGAATTAATAAAATGTATTTTTAAGGGGTTTTTTTCTTGGTCAATAATTTTGAGTACCCCCTTACATAAAGTTTCTGGTCTGAGGTTTTTTTAACCCCTTAGGTACAAGTAAACCTATACATGCTTGGTGTCTACAAACTCGCACCGACCTCAGGCATCATACCCACACATCAGTTTTACCATATAGTGAACACCGTGAATAAAATATCCCAAAAACTATTGTGCCATCACACTTTTTTTGCAATTTTTCCACACTTGGAATTTTGTTGCTGCTTTCCAGTACACCATATGGTAAAACTTATGATTTCATTTAAAAATACAACTTGTCCCGCAAAAAACAAGCCCTCATATGGCAACATTGACTGAAAAATAAAAAAGTTACGGCTCTCGGAAGAAGGGGAGCAAAAAACAAAAATGCAAAAACGGAAAGTGCCCCGGGACTGAAGGGGTTAAAATAGTGGCAATACCCATCAACCTCTGCTATTCATAGAATCCATTCTGTCCTGGCTGCCTAGGTGGAAGGAGCTGCTTGGGTTCTGATTTGAGCCCATCCATCTGTTGCCTTGGAGTCTGACTGCAGCTTTGGAGTTTGGGTTGATAACTTGTCTTCCTTCCTTTCATACTGTATTAGTGCAGCAGTGGGACTAGTGTGCCTCACTGGCCATCTCACTAGTAAGAGTGAGTGCAGGGCTTTGAGAGGGCATTAGGTTTGCTGCTTGGAAATGGGATGAAAGAACCTGTATAGGGCTGGCTAGGATTACAGAGTAGTGCTGCAGGTGGGCGCAGGAGGTGCTCCATCTTCCCTCTCCCTAAATCCAGGGCACAACGTTGTTAAAGTGTCCTCGGTTTTCCCTCCTGTATGTGGTGTTTTTGTAGTTCTGATCACAACTATCACGCCATGTAATTGAACTTCTCCCAAGCCAAGTGTGACAGTTTGTTCTCAGGTTTGCACAATATCTGAAGGTAATACAGAAGGATTGTTTTTAATATAAAACTTTTGCAAAGTGGTAATTTAGCAATCTGCCCCTTTTTAAAAAAATACTAAAATAAATTTGTCCAGATACTTTTTCGGACACACCGGATTTTCAAGACATTATTCCTGAAGTTCATATTACTAGTCAAGTCTTAGGGGTACTTTGCACACTACGATATCGCAAGCCGATGCTGCGATGCCAAGTGCGATAGTCCCCGCACCTGTCGCAGCAGCGATATGTGGTGATAGATGGCATAGCGAACATTATCGCTACGCCAGCTTCACATGCACTCACCTTGCCCTGCGACGTCACTCTGGCCGGCGACCCGCCTCCTTATAAGGGGGCGGGCCGTGCGGCGTCATAGCGACGTCACATGGCAGATGGCCAATAAAAGCGGAGGGACGGAGATGAGCGGGACGTTAACATCCCGCCCACCTCCTTCCTTCCGCATAGCCAACAGGAGCCGCGGTGAAGCAGGTAGGAGATGGTCCTCGCTCCTGCGAATTCACACACAGCGATGTGTGCTGCTGCAGAAACGAGGAACAACATCGGACCGCAGCAAGGTAATTATGGTTTTCGCCGACGCTACACCTATGATACGATTACGACGCTTTTGCGCTCGTTAATCGTATCATCTAGGCTTTACACACTACGATGTCGAGAGCGACACAGGAAGTGCGTCACTTTCGACATGACCACACCGACATCGCACCGCACCCCTAAGTCTCTATACAATAAATTTGTCATCAACTTCCACTTTTTCCTTTTGACCTATTGAACCTGTTAAAAAAATAAAATTTTATTAAATCCATAAATATTGGGTAACATATTGGCGATAAATAGTTTGAAGCCAAAAATATTTACGTTAGATTATTCTGTCCAGTGTAAATATATATATTTTTAAAAAAATCATCTGAAACAGACAAACTACCAATAAATATTGTCTATATTGGCACGAATATGGTACTTGGCCTTTGGGAAAGGTTAAATGTTGCATATTCTTTGTTATCAACTATTTACGATCCAGATAAAATTAGTTGCTATATTCATATTATACTAGCTAGCATTTATGGAAATAGAAGAATATTGCTTGTTAAAGAATTTTAACATTAAGTATTGTAAT
This sequence comes from Anomaloglossus baeobatrachus, assembly GCF_048569485.1. Taxonomy (NCBI): domain Eukaryota; kingdom Metazoa; phylum Chordata; class Amphibia; order Anura; family Aromobatidae; genus Anomaloglossus; species Anomaloglossus baeobatrachus. The sequence continues at coordinate 156,259,269 of NC_134354.1, read as the reverse complement.
GTATTCATCCTCTATAATTCATCCTACCTTATATTCTGTACTTTACCAGAATTTTGCCCAAGTTACCAATTATGATTCAATTCTGTACCTAGGAGTACTGTCAGGGCATTTAATTTTAACAGGTTTCTCAGGCATGATTAAAGATTAATCCACAAATATTTTATACATTCCACTTTCCACTTAATTAAGATATCCGCAGTGACATTTTCTTAGCGGATAAATCTAGAGGAAGTACTTCATATTTTGGTCTAGTTTATTGTTCATGAAGAACATGCTTTTACTCATTTTATTGTAGTAATACCATAAGGGAAATCATTACTTTTCAAAGGTTACATAACACATATCTAATAGCGGTAATTCAATTTCATTTTTATATATTTTTTTTCCTAACTTTAGAAAGCTCAATCTTTAAACACAATATATAAACAAGTACCAATAAAATTGTTGATTTAGGAGCCATTCAATCGTTGACTAACAAATTTGTCTGGGGTAATAAAAGGGCTAGGGTCGCAGGTAAAGTGTTATACCCCCCATATGACTTAGGGGGATTGGGCACCCCAAACATAACGGCATATTTTAAAGCCTTACTAATTGAATCACTAAAGGAATGGTGGCGTCCAGGTAATTCACATAGATGGGCTCAGATTGAAAATTTCCTGTCCCGCCAGGGCTCGGTCAGAAGAATGATGGAAGCAGAATATTTGAGCCGTTCACGGTTCTCCACGTGTGTTCCCACCATGTCAGCCTCCCTGGAGGTCTGGCGAAATGACTTGATTCATAGGATTCAGATTCCTCTTTCAGAGATTTCCCTCAAGTCGTTGGAATCTCAAATCCCCTTTTTGAATCTGGCCAGGTGGGAGGGATCGGGCATTACAGTGCTGGCGGATCTATACTCTGATATGGGTGTTAACCCCTTTAATGAAATAGTACGGGAACACCCCTCTTTAAAGGGCTGTTTCTATCAACACATCCAAATTAGTCATTTTCTGGCCTCTAAATTTCCTCCAAAGTCAAAGCCTCTGTTACCTACAACAAAGGCTTTGGTATTTAAAAAGATAATTAAATCCAAAGGTATATCCTCGACATACAAATGGCTCCATAACCCCCCCGAAGAGCAAAAATCTCCTTATATGAATAAATGGGACGTGGAGTTGAGTGTCTCTACCTCTCCTTCAAACTGGCACTCGGCATCAGCAAATATCCAAAAATATTCCAAGTGTATAAATCATCTAGAGCAACTGTAAAAAGTACACCTGCGATGGTATCGGTCCCCAGCCAACTTAGCACAGTTCCTCCCAAATTATTCGCCACATTGTTGGAAGGGCTGCCTCCAAAGGGGTACTCTTGGTCACTGCTGGTGGGCTTGTCCCAAGGTTTTCTCGTTCTGGTTGGAGGTGTTTGGCCTGATGGGTGAGCTGACAGTCAATCGTATTAATCTGAATCCGGCTTTGGCAGTGCTAAACGTGGGTATAGAGGAGTTCTCTTGGGAATCCAGGAGTTTATTAGTTCACATTCTAGTTGCTGCCAGATATTGCATATGTTTGCACTGGAAATCCCCAAAGACGTCTACATTAGTTGAACTATATAACCGAATTAATCTCCAATGCCAATACGAGTTCTGTCTGGCTCACTCCATCCGCGCCAAAAACAAAATACTTCAGATTTGGAACACGTGGCTAAACTCTGTATATGCATCCCCTGTCAGGCATCTGTTTCCAGGGCAAACTGTTGATAATTAAAAACGGGTCAAATAGGGTCAAAGAGAGTGTTACGCAGGGAGTTCACCCATACCACATGTCAATATTCAAGGTGTTTAAATCTCTGTTGTTGTTACTGCTCGGGCTACCCCGAAACGCCATCCAATTCCCTCACTCCCCCCTCCCCCTCCCTGGTTGCTTCCTTGCAACCATCCATGGTTCTCCCCATCTCCCCCACCCCTCTCTCCCCTCCCTTTTCTTATCTTCCTTTCTTACTCTCTGGTTCTGTTTGTTTGGATCCCTCATTTTGAGGATTAAAGAGTAAATTGGTAGGTTGACTCTTTACGTATTGGGTATTGATTAACCTAAAAAAGTTGCAACTTGCATCAGACATGATTGGTGGTGGTGTGACAGGAAATGTGAATCATAATCAAAGAGGATACTACCACATGTTACAGCATTGTCCTCTTTGTGTATTATTGCCAATGATACCTGAATTTCTCCTTTTTGTAATGTAAATTCCTACAATAAAAATTGATTGGATTTAGGAGCCATTGTTTTAGACATGACTATTATGTTGTAGATTTGTCATGGATTTTTCTATCTCTGTAGCAGAAACATTTTACTTTTTCTGACTTTCCCTTTACTCTGGAGCTCTGATTGCTAAGAGTAGCTATCATTAATAGACCTCTTAAAGCCACAAATTGTTGTTCTAGTGAAAAACACTAAAGAAAAGAACAAGGAATCAAGGGAGAGAAAGGCAACTGCAGCTTCTTTTGTTTGCATTCAAATAGCAGGAAAGGAACAGCACCATTACAAACCTTTCAAGTACACAGGGTTCCAATAGGCAAGGAAGGTCTGCAAACTATAAAACATACGGTTCTTCTTGCCTAACACTGGGTTGCATAAAATTATTTGTACAAAATTTTATCAAAATTTTTAAGGTTAAGGTAAACAAAAGTCCATCGAGTTCAACCTATATCCGGTCCACTGCCATTAACTTTAGAACGGCGGCAGCTTTAGGCATAGAAGTGGTGTCTAGGTATAGTAAAGTATCCATGCGCTACGCAATGAAACCACTTATAGCGCCACCTGGTGGAAAACAACGGTGTTAGCATTTTTATCTCGAAAACGGAACGAGATAGAGAAAAAAGTGAATTACAAAGTTGTAGGGCATTATCAATTCAATACGAATCGACACCTTTACTATACCTAGACACCACTTCTATGCCTATAGCTGCCGCAATTCTCAAGTTAATGGCGGTGGACAGGATGTGGGTGGACACACTGTAGACTAACATGTTGATCCAAAGTAAGGAATAACCCCATCAGGCAGACACTAAGTTCTATATTAGTATCAACCAAGAGAGCAAGAATGCACAGCATTTATATTTCAGCTCACAAAATTACAGCACATAGAGCAAATAATAATCCTCAGGATTTAAAAAATGTCAAAGTGGAATAAGGAAGCAATCTAAAGTGAGGTAGGTAACCTAGATAGATATCGACAAATAAGCATGATGGAAAATACCGACACCCAGCCCATCGCGCATCGCTTTAAAAAAGCTTCATCAGGGTAAGGCCTCCGCCACACATCCGAGAAAACCACGTCCATGTAAAACGGGCCGTTTTTCGGGTCCGTTTTCCGTTTTTTTAGGTCCGTTTTTATGGTATGTGTGGCCTGCGTGTGTATCCCGTATGCTAGCCGTATGTGCGTGTGGAATGTCCGTGTGTGCGTGAGTGAAATAACTGACATGTGTGTGTGTGTTGTCCGTGTGAAATGTACGTGTGTGATGCAAAATGTTGTTACTACATGTCGGAAGGCAGAGTAGCGGGATGAGAATGAACTCGGGTGAACTTCACCCGACTTCATAGTCATGCCGCGGCTCTGTCTTTGTGCTGTGTACTGATTAGCGGTCACCTGTGAAGGATTCACCGGTGACCGCTAATCCCCCACGTGACTGAAGTGTCCCCCCCTCTCTCATACTCACCGTTCCCCGATCACCGGCGCTGCACGGCGTTCACACTGCTCCGGCGGCTTTTTCTAATTTGAAAAAGCCGGCCGCTCATTAAACAATCTCGTATTCCCTGCTTTCTCTCCCCACCGGCGCCTGTGATTGGTTGCAGTCACACACGGCCACCACGCTGAGTGACAGCTGTCTCACTGCACCCAATCACAGCAGCCGGTGGGCGTGTCTATACTGTGCAGTGAAATAAATAAATAAATAATTATAAAAACCGGCGTGTGGTCCCCCCCCATTTTAATACCAGCCAGATAAAGCCATACGGCTGAAGGCTGGTATTCTCAGGATGGGGAGCTCCACGTTATGGGGAGCCCCCCAGCCTAACAATATCAGTCAGCAGCCGCCCAGAATTGCCGCATACATTATATGCGACAGTTCTGGGGCTGTACCCGGCTCTTCCCGATTTACCCTGGTGCGTTGGCAAATCGGGGTAATAAGGAGTTATTGGCAGCCCATAGCTGCCAATAAGTCCTAGATTAATCATGTCAGGCGTCTATGAGACACCTTCCATGATTAATCTGTAAGTGACAGTAAAAAAACACACACACACCCGAAAAAAAATCTTTATTAGAAATAAAAAACACAAACAAATTCCCTCATTACCAATTTATTAACCCCGACAAACCCTCCATGTCCGGCGTAATCCACGGACCTCCAGCGTCGCATCCAGCTCTGCTGCATGGAGGTGACAGGAGCAGCAGAAGACAACGCCGCTCTGGTCACCTCCACGCAGCTAATGAGATGAGTAGCGCGATCAACTGCTGTCACTGAGGTTACTGTGAGTTGAGTGCTCTTTTGGCCTATGCTAAGTTCCACATTAGTGTCAAAATTTCTTTTTACCTTCACATACGGCAGTCAGACTAGTTCCCTAGATCAATGCCCAATCACAGAATCTAATGCACATATGGTAATATTTTGTTATTCAAGAAAGGCATCCAGGCTTTTCTTTAATTTTAGTAATGAATAGATCATTACAACATCATGTGGCAGTCAGTTCCATAGTCTTATTGCCCTTACAGTAAAGAATCTGTATCTGAGATGACCATCAAACCTTCATTCCTCTGTCGTCTTGTCTCTGTTGCATTCCTTGGTTTAAAAAGACCATTAGAAAGATCTCTGTATTATCCCCTCATATATTTGTACATTGTACTAAGATAGCCCATAAAGGGTGCTTTAGACGCTGCGACATCGCTAACGATATATATCGCCGGGGACACGTCGTTAGTGATGCACATCCGGGGTCTTTAGTGACATCGCAGCGTGTGACACCAAGGAGCGATGATCAACGATTGCAAAAACGTGAAAAATCATTGATCGTTGACACATCGCTCCTTTTCATAATATCGTTGGTGGGGCATGCCGCTGTTTTTTTCTCGTTTCTGCGGCATCACACATCGCTATGTGTGACACCGCAGAAATGACAAACATCTCCTTACCTGCGTCCACCGGCAATGAGGAAGGAAGGAAGAAAGGAGGTGGGTGGCATGTTCCAGCCGCTCATCTCCGCCCCTCCTCTGCTATTGGACGGCTGCCATGTGACGTTGCTGTGATGCCGCACAAACTGCCCCCCTTAGAAAAGAGGCGGATCGCTGGCCACAGCGACGTCGCAGGGAAGGTAAGTCCGTGTGACAGGTGTAAGCGATGTTGTGCGCCACAGGCAGCAATTTGCCCGTGACGCACAACCGACGAAGGCAGGTACACTCGCTAGCGATATCGGTACCAAAATTGCAGCATGTAAAGTGACCTTAAGTCTTTGTTTTTTCAAGCTGAATAACTCCAGTTTAATAACCTTTCTTGGTATTGCAGTCCACCCATTCCCGTAATAACCTGTTGCTTTTCTCTGCACCCTCTCAAGTTCAGCTACTTCATTCTTATACACTAAACCCCAAAATTGTACAGCATCTTTAAAAACATATTTATAGTACATTGATGAAATTTTGGATATCATGATTTTACTGGTCCAATTCGTAAAAATGTAGAACCTCACAAACAGAAATATAGTGTACAGTACGGCCGATGACTGTCTTATGTTGGCATCATGCTTCTACCGGCAAGACTATTTATCTATTGTGGTGTCAATGTCAATAATTTAGTAACATTTAAATGGTCTAGTTGCCATTGTCCTCATGTATGAGCTCCAGTGAACCGCACTTGGGAGGAGCTGCTGGGTTGGGTTATTATGGCAAGTCTCCTGAAGTCTCTAGTGGCTGAAACTTTAATCCTTCTATGGGCTGCTTCTCACTTGCGAGGTTTCGCAGTAGAGCAATGCAAGAAAAACTCGCATTGAAATCGGACACATGTTAGTCAATGATTCAGCTCTCATCTGCGATTTTTTTCTCAGTCCAAATCGGACCGAGAAAAAAATCGCAGCATGCTGCTTTTTTGCGAGTTTCTCGCACCATTTGTCCCAATGATTTCCTATGGAATGGGGATTAAAAGTAGCATCACACACGCGCACAACCGTTCACATTTGCGAGTGTGGCAGTAACTTTGCTCATTAAATAATCAACAGATGAATGTGACAGCACATTCCCATAGGTTAATTAAATGACACATGTGTAATAGCTTTTATCTAATTAGGATGTTGCATGAAACTAGCATCGCAATCGCAACACACACGCGAGCAAAAAGCATCGCACTTGCATTGCACTCGCACCTAACGTGAACTAAAATCAGCCGAGTATTTTTCAGCCCAGTCGGACCGATTTTACTCGCATAGATGTGTTTCCAGCCTATGAAACCAAGTTTTAGGCTAGGCAACATAGAAGAACATTAAAAATACTTTATACTACAAAACCATAATATTTCAATATGTACCATAAATAATCAAAAGATCCTAAGTTAAAGCTTCTAAAGGGGAATAAAAAGTAAAGTAAAAATGTAAAAAAGAGTCTGAAACCTAAAATATAACATTACATATTTGTAGATAAAATATGCATAAAAGTTTAAACCTTCCTCTTCATTTTATTCAAAAACAATGAAGTTTAAAAAAAAAATAAAAAATAAGCATATTTGGTATGGCATGTCTGTAAAATTCTGATCTATCAAATTCTAAAATAATTTAAACTGTAAGTTAAATAATAAAGCAAAAAAAGAAACACAGGAATTGACATTTTTTTAAGAACCTACATTCTTCAGAAAAATGCAATAACAATAAACAATGTATGTACCCCAAAATGATACCTACAAAAAGTGCATCTCAGAATGCCAAAGTAAAGCGGGCTTTACACGCTGCGACATCGCTAATGCGGAGTCGTTGGGGTCACGGATTTTGTGACGCACATCCGGCCGCATTAGCGATGCCGTTGCGTGTGACACCGATAAGCGATTTTGCATCGTTGCAAAACCGTGCAAAATCGCTAATCGGCGACACGGGGGTCCATTCTCAATTATCGTTACTGCAGCAGTAACGAGGTTGTTCCTTGTTCCTGCGGCAGCACACATCGCTCCGTGTGACGCCGCAGGAGCGAGGAATCTCTCCCTACCTGCCTCCCGGCCGCTATGAGGAAGGAAGGAGGTGGGCGGGATGTTACGTCCCGCTCATCTCCGCCCCTCCGCAGCTATTGGGCGGCGGTTCAGTGACGTTTCAGTGACGTCGCTGTGACGCCGCACGGACCGCCCCCTTAGAAAGGAGGCGGTTCGCCCGTCACAGCGACGTCGCCGGACAGGTAAGTATGTGTGATGGCTCTGGGCAATGTTGTGCGGCACGGGCAGCGATATGCCCGTGACGCGCAACAGATGGGGGCGGGTACCCACACTAGCGATATCGGGACCGATATCACAGTGTGTAAAGTAGCCTTAAGCCTTCAGATAACTTCATCAAAGGAAAAATCTAGATACTACTGGTCTCAGAAAATGGCAAACACAATTTTTTTTATAAAGTTCTGATTTATTTTTAATTATTAAAATATCGTAGTGGAGCGGCCCAGGAAGGTCACATTAGGCATGGTAGGTGATGCTGCGGGCTCAGAGGAGAGGGTGTCGTTGGTCAAGAGGGTCAGTATGCAGAGGGTTAGCGATACTGCGAGCTCCTGGGGTGTCACAGCGGTGGGAGCCATTGATCTGCTGGCAGGCTTGGAGGAGGGGGTATCACGGCTCAAGAGGGTCAGTGTGCAGCAATGGAGAGTCGGCGATACTGCAGGATCATGGGGTGTCACAGCAGTGAGCACCATTGATCTGTCGACAGACTGCGGTCTCCTTTGAATCACCGGTGGACAGCAAGAAAATGGCTGTGCAGTGCTATCTGAACACATGCCACCTCCGAGGTCATTTTTTTTAAGTCCATTTCATCAACTGTGGGTAATTCAATGCAGTCCTCCACAGAAAAATGCCACCCGCTGCTATGGCGCCCCATGAGCCCGCAGTATCTCTGACCATGCGCCACCACTGCCACACTGGTAAGCCATACGCGGTTTGTAAGACACACCTCCATTTTTTCTCCAGTTTTGGGGGAAAAAAGTGTGTCTTAGGCCTTGTTCACACACTGCGTTTTTACCCACGTTTTTTGTTCCTTTTTTACTGCAGAAATTTGTTGAGAAGATGGTTGTAACCTTTCTGCAGACATTCCCCAGCAAAACCTATGGAAAAAAAAAATAGCTGTGCGCACACTGCTTTTTTTTCTCAAGCAAATTCTTTCAGTAGATTTTCTTGAGAAAAAGAATGAGCATGTCACTTCTTTTCTGCAGCTAACTGCGTTATTCACTCCATTGACTGTAATGTAATCATGCAGGGAATAACGCAGGTAGCAAATTGTGTGCGTTTCATTGCATTTTCCTGCATTATTCCCTCGTTATTTTACATTTTTCGCTCATTAAATGACCGTTCCGTCTATCCTGGTAAGTTCCTGTTTTTTTGTGGACCCATGGACAGGACCATCTTTTCAATGTCTTTTATGAAGGATCGGATGACACATGGAAACACTTCCATATGCATCCGATCCTACAAAAAAACACATCGGATGCCGTATGTCCGTTCCGTTATTATGGAACATGTCCTATTCTGTTCCGTGATAACGGACCGTGACTTAATACAAGTCAATGGGCCCACAAAATCCCTGCATGCTGCACGGAAGCACTTCCGTGTGACCTCCATCGGGTGCCCGTGCAGTCTGTGTCCCGCTCCCTGCCAGCGCCGCGGCTGCCTGCACTGCAGTGTGTCAGTGTCTGCCCGCACTGCAGTATCAGCAGCTTCTCACACTGCAGTGCGGGAAGCCACGGGGATGACAAGCGCTGCTGTCAGGAGATAGGATGAGATCATTACCTGCTGTGATGATCTCCTGTACTCCTGGCGTCAGCGCTGTCACTGCCTTCTACACCTGCTGTGTTCTCACGTCATGTCTCGCGGGCGGCCTGAGACTGTCACTAGTGGTGATGTCATGGGCTCCCGCATACTACTGAGAGCGCGGTGGACAATGGAAGTCAGTGACAGCGCTGATGTCAGGAGTGCAAGAGATCATCACAGCAGGTAATGATCTCATCTAACCTCCTGACAGCAGCACTTGTCATCCCCTGCAGTGACCTGGGCTGACCCCATGATGTTAGCTCAGGTCACTGCACTGCTCTCCCAGCCAGTGAGGAACATTCTGTTTTTCATTGACTGGGACAGTGATGATGGTATGGATCGTTGTGTGACCCCCTTATTGGATTACGCCGGACCTGGATTTGATTGTTCTTTTAAATAAATTGGTGAAACAGGGAATGTTTTGGGGAGTGTTTTTTCAAATAAAACTTTTTTTGTTCTCTATTTTTTTTATTACTGACTGGGTTCATGATGTCAGGTATCTGATAGACGCATGAAATCACTAACCCCAGGGCTTGATGCTAGGTGAAATTACACATCTGGCATCAACCCCATATATTACCCCGTTTGCCACCACACCAGGGCAATGGGATGAGTTGGGGTAAAGCGCCAGGATTGGCACATCTAAAGGATGCGCCACTTCTGGGGCAGCTGTGGCCTGCTATTTTTAGGCTGGGGAGTGTCCAATAATGGTGGACCTCCCTAGTCTGAGAAAACCAGACCACAGATGTCCGCTTTACCTTAGCTGGTGATCCAATTTGGGGGGACCCCACGTTTTTTGTTTTAAATTATTTATTTAATTTAAAATAATGTGAAGCCCCACAGGTGTTGTGTCGGTGCATTACCTTCAGGGACTCCACTCGGCTGGATCTGGTCACAGGTAGGAGATCTTCTTCTTGTCGTGACGCCACTCTCAGTATTGCGGCCAGTAAGGACCGCCACTGCAGGTTGAGGGTCGCCTGGGGCTGATGGTATGTGCAGTTAGTTGGAATAGCCTCCTGAGAGTGAGGCAAGCCCCAGGGCCCGATGTAGGTGCGTAGTACCACAAGGCGCAGAATAACTCCACACAAGCAGAATGTCTTTCAGGGTTTTTACTCACTTCAGGTGGCAGGGTGAGTAACCCGGGCGTAGCTGGGATGAACCAGGCGGGAACCAGGTGTCCTTCAGGCTGACTTGTGAGGGTGACTACTAACTCGCCTTCCTTAGCCCTTTTTGGTTTGGGGTGACCCCGACTTTTAGTCCCTATGGGGGTCACCCAGGGAAGTTGCTGAAGCCTCACTCCCCTTCGTTTGCCGTGTGCTTGTTGCCTGGGCCAGATCACTCCAGCTTCTTGCCTCCTGTGAGCTATGGGCCCTAACTGTGGCTACGTGGCTGCGGCTTTTGTGGTGTTGTGGCGTGGGCTTTGAGAGCCCCACACCGGCAGGTTTAGCAAAAGAAAGCTGGATCTATCTCCGCTTCGGGATCTGCCGCCCGTTTGGGCCTGGTACTCTCTAGCAGTCTCCTTACTTCCCACTCCGTGCTCTCTCTTTAGCTGAAGATGGATTTCGGGTAGCACTCCTAGTTGACCGTTCTCCCCCGTCAGTAGCCACTGCGCGGGCGCTGTTAGACAGCAACAGCCCCACAGGTCTGCTCCTCACTGAGCCCTATGGAGTTCTGCTCTAACTGACTCACTGCCCCTCCTCTCCTGTTCTTGCCTACGCCACCTAGCAACCAAACTCTCTTACCACACCCCTTGAGAGGAGATGGAGGCTTTTGGCCCCCTCCACTATTCCAGTGAAGGTCAAGGCTTTTCCCCCTCCTGGGATCCCCAGGGGTCCTCTCATGGGTACATGTGTGAGAGCTGATTACTATGCGCCTGTGTACCACACCCCTGTCAGCCTTCTGGATTACCTGTATTGTACTGTCCCCAGCATGGGTGCAGTACTCAGTGGTGCCTGACCAGGTCAGGGGCGCCACATTCCCCCTTAGTTATCACCAGCACGTCCTCGGGCTGCAAGACAACATTTTAAAATGCATAAAACATTAAAACATGTAAAACATTTTTAAAAGCACCAGGTACCATACATCACCACCCTCCACCCACAAGTCCGTTAACCCACCCAAAACCCTTTCACGTTGGCCGCGGCTTCAGCCACTTCTGGCAGGATGTAGAGGCGGCTTACATGGGCTGGTGGTTTCAGGGTATACCTGGCCTGGTGGATCCGCGCCTTCAGCCTCTTCTGGCAGGATGCAGAGGCGGCCTCCACAGTTGGTGCTGACCAGGTACCCTCTTTGTGGTGGAGAGCCAGGCCCCATAAACAGGCATGCTCTCTGGTCGCAGGTGAGCCAAGGCCCTATATACGGACGGGCTCCTCCTGGTTGCAGACGAGCCAAGCCCCTAAACAGGCTGACTCTGGTGGCGGTGGTGCCCTCTGGTGTAACTATTTACACTGCGAGAGTTTGTGGCTATAGCCAGTTCATAGCCTTAAGGTTTATGGTTTTCTCACAATAGTTTTTGTGGGCACATGCTTAAACGTAAACGTTGCAAAACAAACTTTTCAAAACTTTAACTTTCTAACTGCTGACTTCTTACTTTCCTTTACTCCTCCATACCAGGGCTTTGGCCTGTTGGGCTGCGGCACCTGCTGCTTTCTTGCTCTTTGTCGTCGTCTGAGGTAGTCTCATCTGTAGGTTCCTTGTCTCTGCTTTCTTGATCTTCATCTGTTTCCTGTAGCATGGGGTGGCTGTAAGGTTTGCTGGTACATAGTGCTACGTCAAGCGCGTACAGTCCTCTTTCGCCTTGATGCATGGTAAACTGTACTGAATCCCCCATCTTTAGGTTTCTGCCAGGGTGTCCTCTAGGCAGATGAGCGCTCACATCTCTTCGGTTGACAAATATCCCTTCCTTCACACCAGGTGCTACAATGAATCCATATCCACTTCTCAAATTGAAATCCTCCACTACTCCTCTGCAAAGGGGTCCTCTGACCTGGGCTTTGGCTCTTCTCAGGAACCTTTTCTCCTGTAGGTCTCTGGCTGTGACTTCTCTCTGCTCTGGAGACTGTGGTGCAGGGGACAGCGTTGTTCTGTTGCGACGCCTGGTCTTGCGGGCTGGGTTCTGCTGGGCTGTTACCTCAATGCCTGCAGGGCCCCAGGTGAGGTTTCTGGGCTGGTCTTCATCAGCAGACGGTGTCAAGTCCTCCTCATCCCAACGGGAATAGGGTAACATCTCCGGCTCTGAGTATTGCTCCACTGCCGGTGGCTCCGGAGTCAGCTCCTCAGCTTCCTGGCCTCCTCTCCCCCTTAGTTCTTCTTGGCACTCCTTTGGTGGCAGTGCTGGGGATGGGCTTTCTTCAGCAGGCCCAGGCGGGGGACTCTTTGGCGTGGTTGCTGCAGGGGTTGCCGGAACCCTCTTGGGGGTGTGCGGAGGGAGCAGATACCGATCCACCATCTCTTGTGGGAACTGGGCCTCTAGGTCAGCCTTCAGCTTCCAGTATTCGGGGTCCTCTCCTATCAGGGACTTCCTAGCAGGGACCTCTTTGGACTGGGGAGCGGTGTCTGCTCTGGCCTTGCAGGCCGGGGTAAATGGTGATGCAATCTCTTTGCGGGCCGCGCCCTGTATGGCGGCGGCCTGGTCTTGGCGGGCCGCGCCCGGCATGGCGGCGGCCTGGTCTTGGCGGGCCGCGCCCGGCATGGCGGCGGCCTGGTCTTGGCGGGCCGCGCCCTGTTTGGCGGCGGCCTGGTCTTGGCGGGCCGCGCCCTGTATGGCGGCGGCCTGGATCGGCGTCGCAGCTGTGATGGGATCTGTGCAGGCTGGGCTGGGCGTCGCTGCAGGGACCGGGTCTTGGTGGGCCGAGCAGGGCATCGCTGCGGCGGCCGGGGCTTGGCGGGCCGCGCCTGGCGTGGCTGCGGCCTGGTTCAGCACCTCACTTGCGGCGCGGACGAGCGTTGCTGCGGCGGTGGGGTCTTGGCGGGCCGGGCCTAGCAGGGCGGCGGCCTGGGTCAGCGTTACGCCTGCGGCGCGGATGAGGGTCGCGGTGGCAGCCGGTTCTTTGCGGGCCGGGCAGGGCATCGCTGCGGCGGCCTGGGCTTGGCGGGCCGCACCTGGCGTGGCTGCGGCCTGGCTCAGCGTCGCCGCGCCGGGCGCCTCTTCAGGGACCGCGGGCGTGGCAGCAGGGGTCAGGGCATCCGGGCCGGCAGGGGTAATACTGGACTCACCCATCGGTGGCAGCATCGGGGTCTGAGTCGTCGCCGTCCGGTCTGGCACTCGTCGTGCGGTTCCCCTCTCATAGGCCTGAACCGCGGCAGCCATCTCCAGAAGTTCCATACGTTCTTCTCGGATCTGCTCCACGACCCGGGTCTCCAGTCGGTCGCAGAACTGGGCCAGCTCCCGATACCACCAGGCAGCGGAGCCCGGTTCTGGATTTCTGCGGTCAGACGCCATTTCTTCTGCGCCCTCTTCTGCACGACTCTCCAGCTGTGGACTCGCCGTTGCCTCTAATAGCAAGCTGTTCAGTTTCTGCTCCGCCTCTTTCAGCAGCTCCTCTCCCAGCAGCAGGCTTCTGGCTCCCTTTCTGTCCCGACGTCTCTGAACGCTTCCACTCTCATAGCTGGCAAGGTCAGAACTCTGCAGGGGATCTCTGGGTAGCCACACCTCTTCGTGGGCGGTAACTTCTTCCAGCGCGGGCTGCTGTTGTTTTTCAGCGCGCTTTTCATGGTGGCAATATGGCGGCGCTTCCAACTTTTCAAGCGGACCGCCCAGGCACATGGTCACCTGTCTGAACAGGTCTAGTCCTTATCCTGTTCGTGACGCCAGATGTGAAGCCCCACAGGTGTTGTGTCGGTGCATTACCTTCAGGGACTCCACTCGGCTGGATCTGGTCACAGGTAGGAGATCTTCTTCTTGTCGTGACGCCACTCTCAGTATTGCGGCCAGTAAGGACCGCCACTGCAGGTTGAGGGTCGCCTGGGGCTGATGGTATATGCAGTTAGTTGGAATAGCCTCCTGAGAGTGAGGCAAGCCCCAGGGCCCGATGTAGGTGCGTAGTACCACAAGGCGCAGAATAACTCCACACAAGCAGAATGTCTTTCAGGGTTTTTACTCACTTCAGGTGGCAGGGTGAGTAACCCGGGCGTAGCTGGGATGAACCAGGCGGGAACCAGGTGTCCTTCAGGCTGACTTGTGAGGGTGACTACTAACTCGCCTTCCTTAGCCCTTTTTGGTTTGGGGTGACCCCGACTTTTAGTCCCTATGGGGGTCACCCAGGGAAGTTGCTGAAGCCTCACTCCCCTTCGTTTGCCGTGTGCTTGTTGCCTGGGCCAGATCACTCCAGCTTCTTGCCTCCTGTGAGCTATGGGCCCTAACTGTGGCTACGTGGCTGCGGCTTTTGTGGTGTTGTGGCGTGGGCTTTGAGAGCCCCACACCGGCAGGTTTAGCAAAAGAAAGCTGGATCTATCTCCGCTTCGGGATCTGCCGCCCGTTTGGGCCTGGTACTCTCTAGCAGTCTCCTTACTTCCCACTCCGTGCTCTCTCTTTAGCTGAAGATGGATTTCGGGTAGCACTCCTAGTTGACCGTTCTCCCCCGTCAGTAGCCACTGCGCGGGCGCTGTTAGACAGCAACAGCCCCACAGGTCTGCTCCTCACTGAGCCCTATGGAGTTCTGCTCTAACTGACTCACTGCCCCTCCTCTCCTGTTCTTGCCTACGCCACCTAGCAACCAAACTCTCTTACCACACCCCTTGAGAGGAGATGGAGGCTTTTGGCCCCCTCCACTATTCCAGTGAAGGTCAAGGCTTTTCCCCCTCCTGGGATCCCCAGGGGTCCTCTCATGGGTACATGTGTGAGAGCTGATTACTATGCGCCTGTGTACCACACCCCTGTCAGCCTTCTGGATTACCTGTATTGTACTGTCCCCAGCATGGGTGCAGTACTCAGTGGTGCCTGACCAGGTCAGGGGCGCCACAATAACAGCGTGGGGTGCCCTCTGTTTTGGATTACCAGCCAAGGTGAAGTTGCCAGCTGTGGTCTGCAGGCTGCAGCCATCTGCTTTAACCTAGGTGACTACAAAAGATAGGGGGGAGCCCACATTGTTTTTTTTTAATTATTTATTTTTTGGCTAAATACAAGGCTAAGCACCCTTTAGTGCCACATGAAAGTCACTAAAGGGTTCCAGCTTAGAATATGCAAGGGGGTGGGACATTATATAGGTCTTTCTCATCTATTATCTATCTATCTATTCATCTATCCATCTTTCCATCTATCTATCTATCTATCTATCTACTATCTATCTATCCATTATCTTTCCATCTATCTATCTATCCATTATCTATCTATACATCTATCTATCTATCCATTATCTATCTATTATCCATATTATTTATTGCTGTTAAAGCATTAAAAAACGCAGGGACCAACGTGCAAAAAAACGCACCAAAAATGAACCAAAATGCGGTAAAAACGCGCGCGTTTTTCACTGCGTTATTGGCGTGTTTTTTTTTAACGCAGATGCACTAATCCTTCACTCTCAAATTTCTTAAGAAAATTTCTTGAGAAAAATCCTTTTTCTAGTGCGCACAGAGCCTTATAAACCAGAAAATACAGTATTCATTATTTAAAAAGACATTGTAACCCTAAATAAAAAAAATAGAAAAGGTCTCTCAATCAGGACCTTTATTAGTGGCTTGAAGGTACTTGTATTATATAGTGACCCATTTATTTCTGGAAATCCATAACATTCTCTGACAAAATCAGCTCATTTTTGTTAACTCCACATTAAATATTTATTTTTAGAAAGAATTTTAAGAAATTGCAGGACTGTTTTGAATGCATACAATCTGTCAATTTACAATACTGGATAGAAAGAAAATACCAGATGACTACAATGTTGTTCTTAAATCCTAGTCAACTACTCAAGTACACCTTATAATCCAATTAAAAGTAATTAAAAATAAGAAGTGACAGAGAAAACAGTTGTCACATGCCTAATTATACTTGAAACCGGAATAATAAAGTCATTAGTGGTACAAATGTATATTTTGACATTTTCTCTTTATTTTTCAGCTTTTCTTAAATAATATCTCTTTTTCTGAACACCTGGGCACCATTTAGTTTGACAGTATTGCCAATGCTGGAGGATTATCACAGATAAATATATCCTGTGGATCCCATTCGCTCAATATCCCAGAGCAATTTAGTCTAACTCTGATGTATTCTCTCCACAGAGGACTTTACCTCCCCTTTTCTTTGTTTATTTCCCCTTGGGGACAGGTTGTGTCTATCTGTCTAATTAAAAGTGGATACAAATTGCATCTAATCTGTTCATTTTATTTTGCACTGAAAAGAATAGTAACTGTTATTTCTTTGAATAGTGGCCACCAGCAAAGACTGTCTCTGTTACAATATCTCTGTTTAAGAATAATGGCAATTAGTGATGAGCGATCAGGACCATGCTTGGGTTCATGGTACTCATAATGATAGCACTAAAATACTCAAATGAGAATTGCTTGATATCAGGCACTAAGAGGCTCAGATGAGCTCAATGGGAGTATTGAGCATTTTGGAAAGTCAATGATTCGGCAGTTTGGGTCTCCGCCCACATAGAGACAGCCATAAACAAAGCATTTTTGGAGGGAGGGTGAATTTTTTTTTTGGTTGGTCACACTAGGTCCGAGAATCTTGTTTTATTCTCTGAGAGAGCCAATGAGACTATGAATGGCTCTACCTGGCATGCCTACACACCAAGCAATGAAGAAAGCCTTTGCACTGCAGCCATTGTTTCACGGACGAAATAACTGAGAAACCTGTGATGCTTGGCCAAGCTCTGTGAATACCTGACCACGATAATGCTCGATCAGTTAATGAGCAGTGCCTAGCACGTTCGCCCATTACTAGTATTGAGCGGGTAATGCTTGAATGGGCGTGACTCAAGCACCCGAGTATAATGGAAGTCAATGGGAGGCTCAAACTTTTTTCTGAAAGAGTTCAGGGAAAAATGCTTGACTCCCACATTGACTTCTGTTATACTCAGGTGCTATAGTAGTGCCAATTTGAGCATTTCCCGCTCGAGACTAGTAATGGGTGAACTTGCTAGGCACTGCTCATTAACTGATCGAGCATTATCGTGGTCAGGTATTCACAGAGCTTGGCCAAGCATCACAGGTTTCTCAGTTATTTTGTCCGTCTGTCCAAGATTTGATTTTTTTTGATTAGCAAGCATCAGCATGCTCAAAAACCATGGAACAGTTGTGTGGGGTGGATGTCATTCATTTTGGTAAAGAGTCTGTTATTGCTGAACATGATAACGTGTGCCAAACTTCATTAAAAGTTAAAATTTAACTTTATAGGATAGATATATGAAATTAATGGTACTAAATAGCCAGCTAAAACACTAACTTACATACCTGTCTCTCATGGAGCAGAGCCTGGCTGATGCCAGCATGGCCATCTCCAGAATCTAGTCCAGTTTACTCCCAGTGTCATCGTATCCAAATTGATGTTACCCATTATTCTGAATATTTGCAAAGAAACTAAAGTGTAACCAAAAGTATCTAAGACCTCATTTCCACTTATCTGATAATCAAGCAAGAATGGGAATCGTACACATTTATAAACACATCAATTTTTGCTCCAGACCCTTGAAAGAGTCGGATAAAAAAATGTTACGTTTCATTTAGTTAGCTAGTTTTGCTATTTTACTGGTGAAAAGCCTGATGACAAATAATGCAATTTTTAGATGAGTTGTGGTACAAAAACTGATACTAATGGGCTGCATGAATGGAAACTTGCCCTAAAATAAGAAAAGTAAACAAAACTAAGCTAAAGTTAGTAATGTAGAAAAAAGTTATTAAATATTAGAATATTAATACGGTATCATCTGATTAACCCCTTCACGACCATGGACGGATATATCCGTCATGGAGCATGTCCCGTTAAGCCCCGCCCCCTCCCACGGGCAGGCGGCGGTCGGCACACATATCAGCTGTTTTCAACAGCTGACATGTGTGCCTGCTAGCCGCGGGTGGAATCGCTTCCACCCGCGGCCATTAACCCCTTAAATCTTGCTGCCAAAGTCTGGCAGCAAGATCTAAATGCGCACGGCCATGTTTTTTACTTACCGCCGCCCTCACCGGAAGTCACGTGCGTGATCACGTGACTATCGGTGGTTGCCATCGTAACACAGGGTCATGTGATGACGCCTGCAGCTATGATGTTTCACTTTCGTGACTGTATCTGCTGTTTACAGCTGTATAGCTGTGATCAGCAGATAGATAATAGCGATCGGAATGCTGATCGCTATAGCCCCCTAGGGGGACTAGTAAAATAAAAAAAAAAATAAAAAAAATTTAAAAAAAAAAAAACCCCTAAAAGTTCAAATCACCCCCCTTTGCCCCCATTGAAAATTAAAGGGTTAAAAAATAAATAAATATACACATATTTGGTATCGCCGCGTTCAGAAATGCCCGATCTATCAAAATATAAAATCAATTAATCTGATTGGTAAACAGCGTAGTGGCAAAAAAATTCCAAACGCCAAAATTACGTTTTTTGGTCGCCGCAAGTTTTACGCAAAATGCAATAACAGGCGATCAAAACGTAGCATCTGCGCAAAAAAGGTACCATTAGAAATGTCAGCTCAAGACGCAAAAAATAAGCCATTACTGAGCCATAGATCCCAAAAAATAAGAACGCTATGTGTTTCGGAAAATGGCACAAAACGTGCGCCACTTTTATTGGAGAAACTTGTGAATTTTTTTTAACCCCTTAGATACAAGTAAACCTATACATGTTTGGTGTCTACAAACTCACACCAACCTCAGGCATCATACTCACACATCACTTTTACCATATAGTGAACACCGTTAATAAAACATCCCAAAAACTATTGTGCCATCACACTTTTTTTGCAATTTTTCTGCATTTGGAATTTTTTTGCTGGTTTACAGTACACGATATGGTAAAACTTATGATTTCATTCAAAAGTACAACTTGTCCCGCAAACAAAAAGCCCTTATATGGCAATATTGACGAAAAAATAAAAAAGTTACGGCTCTCGGAAGAAGGGGAGCAAAAAACAAAAACGCAAAAATGGAAAGTGACCCGGGGCTGAAAGGTGTATTTTAGAGGAGAACAATTAGCAACTATCCAATAAATAGGTGATATCTGTTAGAACAATGTGGATCTGACCTTTGAGACCCTCAAAAATTAGCAGAACTGGGGAAATGTTCATGTGCCTTCCCTATTTTGATCTGGCTACAAGGCTGGTGCCACATGGTGTTTAAATAAAAGCAGGTCAAGCATGCACCATGCAGATTCTCCAATTCTGTCACTGATACAGGTAGCCCAGGCCTTGCAATGGGTGGATTCCCTAATAGTTAGACTTACATTATTTTAACAATTATTGCTAGAGATGAGCAAATTGAACTGTATTAAAATACATTTGTTACAAATGTCACCAAAATTCAAAATTCTGGGATTCAAATTGCATAAATCCAGGAAAATACGGTAGTTGCAAGCCAAGTGCTGAAATCTTTTGAGGATCACCAAAGAACTCAAAAAAATAAATATTTATTCTCGCCTGTCCGAGGCTTTCACCTGACTCTTTAAGATGCTTCAGCCATAGCAGGTCTCCAGTCTTCACTAGTCCGTGGTCATAGGTGTCAAAGATGTGTGGGCCCCCTGTGAGCATGTGAGGCCAAATCACTGGCCTCCTTGCTGAAGAAAGGTCTCTTTCACACATCAGTGAAAAACACACACGGTTTTCACTGACATGATAAAGGTGTGCATGTCCCTCCGTGTGCCGTGATTTTGGCACATGTGAGATCTCTGTGTGCTATCCATGATAATATACGGAGATCAGTAGTCACTTGTTCACGCCGCTGCTGTCCGTGATGCTGAGGTCTCATGCAATCCTGTGTCCGGCCGCTGCTGTCTCCCCTCTGCAGCTACTTCTATGTCAGCAGTGCTGTTCATATGTATAAGCATAACTAGCCGGTCTGGAAGCAGGAGACAGCAGCGACTGAAGACAGTGTCGTTGGCGATGGGTGAGTTTAAAAAGCTTTTTATTTTAAATGTATAGGTTTTTCTGGTACCTGTTTCACAGATCAAACCACTAAGTTGTCCATGGGACATCAAAGATGCCAGGAAAAAACGGACTTGTCTCTGTGCAGTGCACACGGACATGCATGAGCACCGCATGGAAATAATTCAGTGAAAACTCACTGATGTGTATGCAGAGCCATTGATTTTAATGGGTTTGCGAGTGTCCGTGATTCTGGTAAGTATAAAAACTGCAACATACGTATCAGAATCACTGACGTCTGAAGGAGGCCTAACAAAGACAAGCACAGAAGATGGGAGAACTGAAACAGGGAGGCAAATTAGTTTATTGACTATAATGTGTTTCTTTTATATATTTTTACCTCTTCACTCATCTCCATACGTTATGTTTTGGCGACTGAAGCACATAATAAACCTCTATTCATGTCTATCAGGAATTTTTTGATTTGTACTAAATTATTGTGGACTGAATTGATTCTGCTGGCCAAATTACGGTAAGTAAATGTGTCTGAAACGAATATCTATTGATTACCTACCCGATAGGTAGGTGATAATGTGAGCTGAATTTAATACTACGTTATATGAGACAGTATTTCTGATAACTTTTGTTCACTTTACATACATAACCGCATTTTTAGTATTACAGTTGTAAGATGTATGCAAATTTTTGGGTGTTCTTTTCTTTTAAGTTAATGAAATGAATTAAAAGCAAAAGATCTATGGGTATTATTTGTGCAAATGACATGCATCTCTGCAGGAGTACGGAGATTGGTATGATAATTCAATTTCAGATCTATAATAAACATTACAGCGAAGAAATGCACTTGAAAGACAATACTAAATTAAGTGAAACATACAATACTATAGAAAAATGACCTTGAATTAAATGATTGTCTCTTCAATTAAAACAACAAAAACAGGTTTATTTCTTTTTTTTTTCCTTTTTAAGCTAATTTAAAAGGAAATTTCTCTTTATAATGTTCTTCACTCTTCTAGAAGACACTTCTTTTATATTTTGTATGGCTGTGTACTGCAGTGTGCTGCATTATTTAATAAAAAACAGAAATATAGTATCCTTGTGATATCTTATGTAATTCCCGGTATAAGAGCAACTCAAAACCCAGGGTCTTTATTAGGATTTCAGTAAACATGGACAATAGAAGCTACCCAATCACTATCGTCTACAGTATAAACTCTTTGAACAATCACTACTTTTGTGCCTGATCCGAAAATCATTGTCTTTATACTGGTGTATAAAAAAAAAAGGCAAACAAATAAGAATGTGTCTGTTATGTCTTCTCAGCACCTGCCTATCACTCCATCAGGCAAAAAGCACATGTCTATTACTCCATCATGCATAGTCTGCTGAAACACCTCATTGATTAGTTATGATCTATAGGGAAAACTGACAGCCATGGTTCAATTTTCCTTTAACACTGCTCCAGTTAAAATAAGAATTAGGTTTTGCCCATGGTAAGATTTCTACACTTAAGGCCGCGTTACACGCTGCGATATCGGTACCGATATCACTAGCGTGGGTACCCGCCCCCATCTGTTGTGCGACACGGGTAAATCACTGCCCATGCTGCACAACATCGCCCAGACCCGTCACACATACTTACCTGCCCAGCAACGTCGCTGTGACCGGCGAACTGCCTCCTTTCTAAGGGGGTGGTTCGTTTAGCGTCACAGCGACGTCACAACAGCGTCACTGAACCGCTGCCCAATAGAAGCGGAGGGGCGGAGATGAGCGGAACGTAACATCCCGCCCACCTTCTTCCTTCGCATTGTGGCTGGGAAGCAGGTAAGGAGAGCTTCCTCGTTCCTGCGGTGTCACACGGAGCGATGTGTGCTGCCGCAGGAATGAGGAACAACTTAGTTACTGCTGCAGTAATGATAATTGAGAATGGACCCCCATGTCACCGATGAGTGATTTTGCACATTTTTGCGACGATGCAAAATCGCTCATAGGTGTCACACGCAACGACATTGCTAATGCGGCCGGATGTGCGTCACAAATTCCGTGACCCCAATGACTTCGCATTAGCGATATCGTAGCATGTAAAGCCCCCTTAAGTCCTCGTCAGCGGATCTATACCATAATATATGTGAGTCTCTTACAAAGTCCAAGGATAAGTGCACACTGTGTTATTTTTAGGTTGATGTCACCTGGAACTCAAAGACAAAAATGCAAAAGATGAATATAGATCATCGTGCACATCAATGTAAAATTAACATTGTTGTCCACTGTTTTGTTGTCAATCTTTTGGTATTGCGTTTAACCGCTTCAGGGATCAGAAACCATTAAGCGGTAAAAAGAAGTAACATTTTCATACTTAGCGGAAGACAGTCATTAAAATAGTAGTATAGAGAAACAAACACCAACCCTGAAGCCACCGCTTGACTCAAAGGCAAATCCACCAGTAAATCGGCTTCAAGAAAACGATTGCAGACATTTTCCTGAAATAATATTACATAGAAAAAAGCAATGGTTCTGCTTAAAGAAAGAAAACTTGATGTAATCGGGGTTATTTATGGGGTTAATGTTATCTATGATTTGTCAAAAATCATAGATACCATCAAGCTATGGGTAGATGGAGAGGTGTCTATGAGACCCTTTGCATTACAAACTCTGTAATAAAAAATAAAAAATAACACAAACACACGAAAACCCTTTATTTTAAATAATAAAATCCCCACACCATCATTCACCTATTAACCCTAAAAACACTCCTGCAGGTTCGATGTAATCCACACAATATCCCATGATGATTTTGGCTCTGCTAATTCTGGGGGCCACAGTGAACGGTGACATTAGGACACATGACCACTCACTGCAGCCTCCAAGACACACTTAGAGCAGCATGCGTGCTACCAGAAGTGACCTCAGGTTTCTGACTGCCTGTCATTGTGGCAATGCAATCCGACAGTCCAGCCCTTAGATAACCTGAGATCACTTCTGGGGGTTCTCTTGGTACCTTTAAGGAGCCTTTAATTTACACTTTAAGGTTCCTTGAGTTACCAGCTGTTGTGACACCTGGAGGCTGTGAACACTGGTAAGACCTGGAGGCTTCGAACGCTCCATGACCGACCAAAGGCTTGATGGCAGCTTTGACTTTTGACAAATCACAGCTGACATCAGCACATATATTACTCTGATTGCCACCATACTAGGACAATAGGATGATCTAGGTAAAGTGCCACAGTTGATGCATCTAATGGATGTGGAGCAGCTGCGGGCTGCTATTTTTAGATTGGCGAGGGACCAATAATCATGGATCTTCCCAGTCTAATAATATAAGTCCCCAGTTTTCTGCTTTATCTGCTCTGGTTATCAAAAATGGGCAGGTTCTCACATCATTTTTTTTTAAATTATTTACTTAAATTAAAAAAAACGAAAAAAAAACAAAAGAAGTAGAGGAGCCTCTTTTTTTGATAACCAGCCAAGATAAAGCACACAGCTGGGGGCTGCAGCCCGCAGCTGTCTACTTTACCTGCACTGGTTATCACAATTAGGCGGGGGACTACACATCCAAGTGGCGTAATACTCTGAAAACATTGTTTGCAGAAGTGACTTGTGTTTCACAGATGCCTCAGGCATCTTTTCCACATTGTTTCCATTCAATTTCAGCACTTTTCCATCTATATCAACTTTTTTACAGCCCTGTCAGACATCCTGAGAGGGTCTGCTGGAAAATTATTTTAGTTTCCAATTGATTTATCTTAGATTTGTTGTTTGTGATGAATAGTATGAAATATTCAAGACGATTGATCAAAACCCGAATATTTTAGCATTTGACAATCACTAGTTCAGACATCCATGTGGCACATACGTGTTGTATCTATTTTTTTAAAAGTCAAAGCATGTACTCAATATAATCTGTGGCACTATTCACATGTCTGTGAAAAACAAATTGAAACATGTTTATTTTTTCCAGCACCTCGGATGACAAGGTCCATTACAAGTCTATGGGGTCCATGAAAAACAGGCAGATCACGTGGATGGAATCAATGTGCTGTACGTGTTTAACATTAAAAATTATAAGAGAAGATTTGCAATTTATCCATTTATTGATCCATCTGAGAAAAATACTGACACACTAATGGTAAAAATGGACTCATGTCCCATTGATCCAAAATACTGATGAAACTGGCACCATTTTTATACATACATGTTTAAATATGTAACTGTGAATGGGGCCTAATATGGTTCCATGATACTCTTATAGAGAGCTGTTACACATTTCTGGGCATAAGGCCTAACACAGTATTAATTCAAAAGTAATTAGTAAGTCCAAGGCTGGTATCAGACGGCTGTATTCATATAATGTGAGAGAATCAGAAGCAATGTCCTAATGACACTAAGTTGAAACTTTGACCATAAGCATGAAAGCTGTGATTAAAAATCATGGTTATTCCACAAAATATTGATTTCTGAACTCCTCCTGAGTTAAAACATTAGTATTGTTGTTTCTAAATGATTATGGACTTGTTTTCTTTGCCTTATTTGAGGTCTGAAAGTAATGCATTGTTTTGTTATTTTGACCATTTCTTATTTTCAGAAAATAAATTAAAAAAATTTTTGCTTGGAAATTCGGAGACATGTTGTCAGTAGTTTATAAAATAAAAGAACAGTTTACATTTTGCTCAAAAATATACATATAAAGAGAAAAATCAGAAAACTGATAATTTTGCAGTGGTCTCTTCATTTTTGTCAGAGCTATATACAGCGTCGGACTGGCTACCGGAGGAATCTCCAGTAATGCCAGGCCTGGATTCAGGTACCTACATTGCATTCCGGAGCTTTCACCTGAGCTCCAGAGTGCAGCCGAGACTGTACCGCGAGCGCCGAGTGATTGATTCCCCGGCGCTTGTGGTTCAGTTCATGTCAGCTGCAGACAGGCCGGACTGATCTCCAGTGCTCTCACCTGAACTATGGAGATCACCCCGGCCTGTCTGCAACTGTCATGAACTGAACCGCAATCGCCGGGGAATCAAACATTCGGCGCTCGCGGTACAGTCTCAGCTGCACTCTGGAGCTCAGGTGACATCTCTGGAGTGCAATGCAGGTACCTGAATCCAGGCCTGGCATTACTGGAGATTCCTCCGGTAGTCAGTCCAACGCTGGATATATATATATATATATATATATATATATATATATGTGTCTGGCAAAAATTAAGAGACCACTTCAAAATGTTCAGTTTTGTCAGTTTTTCTGATTGTTCTCTTTTTAGGTTTGTTTCTGAGTAAAATGTAAATTGTTCTTTTATTTTATAAACTACTGTTAACATGTCTCCGAATCTTCAAGCAAAACATTCTTTATTTATTTTCTGAAAAGGAGAAATGGTCAAAATAACAAAAAATGCATTGCTTTCAGACCTCAAATAATGCAAAGAAGACAAGTTCACATAGAGTGTATATATATATATATATATATATATATATATATATATATATATATGTATATTGTTGTATTAATAAAATGAAATTAATACAGTGCAGTTGCTTTTTTTATTTTAATATGTGACCTAAATTCTAAAAGACATGAGCTGTAAAAAGGATTAATGCTATACACTAAATGCACAAATTTTCATGATCAGCAAGTTTGCAAGCACATTCAGCAGCTCAAATTTACACTGTTTAAACTGTACAAGTCTACTAAACGTTTAGGAAATAAATGAATCCAAAATGTAAGCTTTATACAGCTGTGGGTTTTCTGCATCTGCAGTACAACAGGAGTTTTGTAAAACAGCTGCAATATAAATATAAATTCAG
Source organism: Anomaloglossus baeobatrachus (assembly GCF_048569485.1). NCBI lineage: Eukaryota > Metazoa > Chordata > Amphibia > Anura > Aromobatidae > Anomaloglossus > Anomaloglossus baeobatrachus. Next base: position 156,233,437 of record NC_134354.1, on the reverse strand, counting down.
CTGAGATCAACATTATCCAATCCATGGATAGATAACCAATTGATCTTTGAACTTTCTGATAGTTGCTAGATGAACATTATTAGGAGCCTGCCTGGTAAGAATGATGAAATGGCAAATTCTAAAGCAGGTAATCCACACAAATGTAATATGATGAATACAACCTATCAGTAGATAAATGCTTGCTTTTTAATAGGAATAGTCTATTATTGGTTGAAACTGGAAACATAAAACCGAGGACCCCTTCACAGTGTACATCTCTAACCGGATGATAGTGGATAAGATAAAAAGATTCTTTATGGAAAACTCTCATTATTGTAAAAAAAAAAAAGATACATTTATCAAGATTGTCTAAATGTCCTTTTAGATGGACTGGACAGCGGCACTTTTACTGGTTGGTGGTCACTTTAATGCTTCTTTATACGGCCAGACTAAAGCAAACATCCTCACTGCGTTCATAACAGCGATGCACCACAGACAACAATGGTCTTTTACGATGCACATAAGATCATTTCACATGATGAATGAGTGTTTTGCTTCTTCCTAGGTTGCAGCGTGTTTGCACAACAGGATAATCATGAATATGTTTAACAACAATCCTTCATACTGACTATTCCCCAATAATTGGAGAGAATAAAAAGGCTCCTAAACTCCCAACAAATAAGTAAACCGGTCATATGCTGTTGTAAATAACGGTATTGTGTGTGCATAGAATGTAGGTGTTAACGTTCTATCTGTACATTTGGAAGTTTTGTCAGCTGTTCAAAAAGACTATTAACCCCTTAGCCCCTGAGCGATTTCCATATTTTTTTGCTTTCCTTCTTCCAAGAGCCGTATCTTTTTTATTTTTCTTTCAATCTTGTCATATGAAGTCTTGTTTCTTTGTGGGACAAATTGTACTTTTAAATGAAACCATAACTTTTACTATATAGTTTACTGGAAAATGAAAAAAAATTCCAAGTGTGGAAAAATTGCAAAAAAAAGTGTGATTGCCTGAATATTTTTTAGGATATTTTGTTCACCATTTTCATGATATGGTAACACTGATATGTTAGTGTGATGCCTCACATCAGTACGAGTTTGTAGACACCAAACATGTATAGGTTTATTTTGATATAAGGGTTTAAAACATTAAGAAGTTTGTCCCCATAAAAGGTGCAGTTTTTTTACTTTTTGATGGCTTGTTTTTTTGTCTCAAGCTTACATTTTTAACTGTACCATTTTTGCGCAGATTCTATGTTTTGATCGCCGTTTACCGAACAGGTAAATTAATTTTATATTTTGATAGATCAGGCATTTCTGAACGTGGCAATACCAAATGTGTATACATATTTTTTATTTTTTTAACCCTTTAATTTTCAATGGGGAGAATGGGAGGTGATTTGAACTTTTAGGGTTTTTTATTTTTACAACTTAGGGGACTATAAGGAACATTAGTCTGATTTCTCACTCATTTCTCTTGATCAGAGTTGCACAGCTTAGAACAGGAGAAATGCTCATTTTCTGTAACAGAAAGTGTGAAGTCGGCAGGTACAGGAAGTGAGTCATGATAGCACAGGAGTCATCACATGACCCTGTGCTACCAAGGCAACCATCGACTTCTTGTGTTCACATCACGTGGATTCCGATGGCAGTGGGTAAGGACGTGTTACCTGCTCTGGGGATTTAAATCGCACTGTCACATTTTGACAGCGAGATTTAAGGGGTTAACAGGTGTGGGTGGATTGTGGATCCACCTGTACCTGCGAGACACATGTCAGCTGTTCAAATCAGCTGACATGTGCGGGGATCACCGTGGGCTCACCACAGCAGCTGGTAGTGATCATCCCTTCATGACTTAGGACGTATCGGTACATCCTCGGTCATGAAGGGGTTAAAGAACTGCTTACTGGCATTTATATAGACACTCAGGATTAATCTAATTTTAAAGTTCAGCTGAATTAAATGTTTTCCTTCGACTAGCCAGTCTTAAAATGCACAAGCTTAACAAAGTGGATCATTCTGTTTCAGAAATGTAGCATATTTTAAAACTATCTCGTCCAAATTTAGATCACTTTAATTGAATTTGTGCCAAAAATGTGCACCGCTTTTTTTTTGCACAGTTTTGCACATTAGGATATGGTTATGGTCACTTTCAGTTAGCTTCCACTACTTTTCAGTCTGTCACATGACGTGTCTAAAACTCATGTTTAGCGATGAAAGAAACTTACTTAGTTGGGTTTGTACGGTTCAGTCAGACTGTAGAAAAACTTAATTTGGGACCTGAACTTGACCTGAACCCGAATGGAAGTCACTGATTTGGCAGTTCGGCTCTCCACTCACAAACAGCCAGCCATAAACAAAGTACTTACAGGGGAGGGAGGCTTTTTTTGGGGATCACACTACATCTAATAATTTTGTTATTACCCCCAGTGTGAGCCATTCTGACACTGAAAACGGCTCTCACTGGTCCGAGCACTGAGGGTACCCGAGCACACCAATGCTTAATAGAGTCGTTAGCATACATAACTCCAAAATTGAATTTTTCTGTAAAGTTTGTGTTTGATATGTACACCTAACTTTACTGTTAAGGTTCGAATATCTCTACTCATGATTAGAGCTGAGCGGACTCACAAAAAAATGGGACCGGTGGGTCTCTGCTCATTTTCTTAAAAAATATGGTTGCAGTCCGGAATCCAGCACCCATATAAGTCTATGGTAACCAGAATCCAGGGATTAAAAATTTTGGTGGAAGGAATAGGAGGATAGGAGCACGCACGGTGTACTCACCTATGCTCCGTGTTATAGCAGCAAGCTGCTTCCGGATCGCACATTCACTTCCGGAGCTGCGTGGGTCTAGATCATACACTAAAAGTAAAGATAGATGCTAGAATATATAGGCTCCTTCCAGGTATGACATAATTTGTCACGTGATAGGGGGTTGTGTTAAAAATACAGCCCGCAATGTGTACTCCTCTGCTCAGCCTGAGCGGCCTGCTTTATGAAGCAGGAAGCTCAAGATGAGCTGTGCCCGCAATGTGTACTCCTCTGTTCAACCTGAGCGGCCTGCTTCATGATGAAGGCAGCCCAGGATTAGCTGCATCGGCGATATTTCCTCCTCTGATCATCTGACCCACAGTCAGCATCTGGAGCGGAAGTAGTCAGACGCTGTCACAAAGGCTACAGGCACATCTGACTGCACCAATCACAGATGCCAGGCCGGTTGGTGTGCAGGGAAAGCTGTGCATATAAAATGAGCTGCACAGGGAGGCAGCAAGAGCAGAGTACAGTCGGCTGGAGCCTTGGTAAAAATGAAGCACTTGTTTCATTCTTATTTTTTTTAGTTTTCCTTTATTTTTTTATTTTCTCAAGTGCCGGATCCAGATCAAACACCCAAAATCCTGGGCCCGGGTCCGGCACCTGGCCAACTTTGAAATCTCATGGATCCGGACTTTTACAGTCCAGGTCCGTCCAGGCCTACTCATGATATATGGTGCCAAACATGAATAACATTGTTTTTTCATAAATTGCTCTTTAATTCTCCAATTTTTAAGTAAATAAAAAAATCAGGTTATGAATGCCATACCTCTGGGTAAATTTACACATCCCTTTGTTTATTGAAAAGATACAAAAACATATAAAGTAACTCTATATAACACAAAAGCATCACATAAAACCTTTTTTTATATTCATATAGAACATGTCAACTTTTGTAAATTAAACATTATGAGTGGTCAATTTTTTTGCCCTCCTAAAGGACACAGCAGCCAAGTTATTCACCTCTGGCCGATTTGTTTCAGAGTATATCTATAAAGATAATTATATCTAGAGGCATACTTTATCTAACAACTCTGGGTACAGCAGTATAATATAAAGTTGCAAATTCATTTTTTTTGTAGAAATTGTCTGACTTATTACATAGTTAAGCTACATTTATGCTGAAAGATTATTGTGAAATGAACATTTTCAATAAAATTTGCTTTATGACAATTTTCAATGTAAACAGGCTGCCGATTGTCAGATGAACAAGCGTTTTGTGAGCAGCTTGAAATGGGAAATTATATTTGTGCAGCACTAAAGCTTGTCATTCTCACTGAAGCATCATCAAGTGTGAATAGCATTCATACTGCCGACAACATTGGCAGGCTATGCGTATTGAACAATCAAATTATTTACCGCTCTCTGCCATAAAAAAGTCGTTATGAAATGTTTACCAACTGGTGGTTTAGTACTACCAGTAGAGCCATGTAAACAGACTAGGGATGATCGAATACTTCAATTATTCGGCTTCGCGAATATTTTCAGAACAGGTTGCCGCTATTTGACTATTCGCGAATATTCGACGCGCAATGTAAGTCTATGAGAAACCTGAATAACAACTATTCGGAACTATTCGGGCTTCCCATAAACTTACATTGCACATCGAATATTTGCATAGCGGCGAACTATTCGGAAAATATTTGTGAAGCCGAATATTTGAGGTATTCGATCATCCCTAAACAGACCCTTTGTTAATGATAAGTCTGTCATTCAACAAGAAGGTTGCAGTGCTTTATTGCTTCATGCTTTGCTAATTGTAGCACAATGTCATAAAGTGAACATCTCTAATATAGGCAATATAGTGCCTACTGTCAAAAAACTGGGTTTGTGTCCTTGATCATAGGTCTTCCAGCAGCACAATGACCCCAAACATACTTGAAGAAGCACCCAGAAATGGATGGAATCAAAGCTCTGGAGAGTTCTGGACTGGCCAGCAATGATTCCAGATCTACATCCCATTGAAGATATGTGGAGAGATCTTAAATTTCTGTTATGGCAAGGCACCCTTCAAATATGAGAGACCTGGAGCAGTTTTCAAAAGAAGAATTGGCCAAAATTCCAGTTGAGAGGTGTAACAAGCATGTTGAGGGTCACAAGAAGTGATTGATTGCAGTCATTTAGCAGTTATTTATTTCATAGATTGTTCAACCAAATATTAACTTGAGGGTGTCAACAATTTTGCCATCCTATTTTGTTTTTTAGTTTGTGACATTATGTCCAATTTGTCTTTTTTCTATTTGTTTGTGTTTTTCCAATACACAAAGGAATATTTTTGTGTATAACAAAATGTATACCTGCAATAATTTTCTCAGACAAATACTTAATTCTCTAAAACAATTCTTATAGTGCCAACACTTTCTGCCATGACTGTACTACAGAGAGGGCACATAAGCATGTTCAGAGTGCATGCCACCACACAAAGTTAAGAATGTAGAGTGTGCCAGCAGGTGGCACCAGAGCTCAAGTTCTCTTCCTCTCTGAAGAGGTTACTTGCACAAAGGTGGGAAACACCATGTAGGCTTACAGAACTAGTTCAGCTACAAAATCCCCAAGAGTAACTAATAATACTGTACTGAAACAATTTATTTTCTCAGAGTTAAAAAAATGTAATCCACTTTAAAAATAAGTCTAGATCTTTTAAGTTCCAAAACTTAAAAACATGTATGAAATCATTACATGTGACATCATACTGTGTGATTAGCCTGCATGTTGTCTGATTCAACAGTCATGTAATATTTAACAAAGAGAACAAAGAATTGAGAAACATTTGAGTCATGCTACACTTAGGATTTATTTGCAGCCCAGAAATAGAACTGGGAATCTGTCAGCAGTTTTTTGATTTCTCATCTGAAAATAGTGTGGTGTAGGCAAATAGATCCTGAATCCAACAATGTATCATGAAAGGCCACTTTACACGCTGCAACATCGCTAGTGATGTCTCTAGCGATTGCACCCACCCCCATCGTGCGTGCGTCACAGGCAAATTGTTGCCCGTGGTGAACAATATTGCTAGTACGCGTCACGCGCACATACCTTCCTAACGATGTTGCTGTGGCTGATGAACAAATTCTTTTTTAAGGGGGAAGTTCATGCGGCGTCACAGCGACATCACACAGCAGGCCACCAATAGAAGTGGAGGGGCAGAGAGCAGCCGCATTAACGTCACTGTAACCTCGTTGCTAGAGGACGCAAGAACGCTGTTGTTCATCATCCCTGGGGTGTTACACGTAGCGATGTGTGCTGCCTCAGGAACGACGAACAACCTGCGTCTAAAATGAGCAACGATATTTGGGAAAGGAACAACGTGTCAACAATCAATGATTTTTGCTGTTTTTCGGATCGCTAGCGGTCGCTCATAGGTGTCACATGCAACGACGTCGCTAACTAGGCTGGATGTGCGTGACGAATTCCGTGACCCCAGCAATATCTTGTTAGCGATGTCGTTGCGTGTAAAGCGGCCTTTAGATTACTGGCTGAAGCCATTTTGACACCATCTGAATAGCAAAGTCCGGAGGGCTGCCACCTCCTACACTGGATTCTCAATGGAGATTGTACATTGACAGTGAGGTGTCAATCCCAGCAGGGGGTGTGTTGGACTGCCCTGCACATGAGTTTCAAGTCCTGCAATGACGAGGATCCTGCTACTAACACAAACATGTCAAATAAACAAAAGATCTCAGAACTTTCTGTGTTAACCATTGCAGCATGCTAGCTTCAGCTTGCATAGCAAAAACCTGCTGACAGATTCCCTTTAAGGTCATTTCATCTTTTTAGTAATGCAGAGCTTCCTGGCCTCCTATCTTTGTGTGCTTCTACTGTGTTGGCATTTTGGACTAGCAACATCATTACAGTACTGCCCAAACTGTGCCTTTTCCAATGCAGCAAGCAAAACAGCTTTGCTTCTGCAAAATTGAATGAGAACAGTGTCAACTAAGCTGGAGGGATTTAGAGCTAACAGTGCGCTCCTACAATGTGGCCAACTTGAGAGTCAGGCTTACAAGCTCTGTTTGAACCATCTTGAATGGACTGAATTTCTTGCTTTGGAGACCGACCACTGCTGGATATAGATAGATAGATAGATAGATAGATAAAACTAAGAGAAAGACAGTCGTACACTGTAATGACAAGCCAATAAAAAAAACAATATAAAAACATTTAGAGGTGTTTGACATATTAGAATGGCCATTGTAATACCTGCCCAGCAGCCATGTCATGGCAACCTCCCTTGCTCTATTCTTCAACTGTATATGATGTATGATGTATATCAGATGCAGTATAGAGTAGGACCAAGCAAGGGAGGTTGCCGTGACGTGGCTGCTGGCATGTATTACAATGGCCATTCTAATATGCCAAACACCTCTAAATATTTTTATATTAGTTTTTTATTAGTTTGCCATTACAGTGTGCAACTGTTTTTCTCTTATTTATATTATGCATTATGAACAGATACCCACCTGTTCACACTGTTGGGAGTGCTGCCAGTTCTTTTTTGTGATAGATACATAGATAGATAGATAGATAGATAGATAGATAGATCTTTGGCTAATCATTTGCATATTCTATATATTAAGAATTTTAATGATTCTATAACCCTTAGATTTCAGCTTCTAATGTTTTCTTTAAACAGGCTAAGCCTCCTTTCTTAAAATTAGAAAAGCATTTTTACATTAATACTTTTTGTAACTTAATAAACAGAAAGCTTTTATGACCATACGCCTGCATCAATAATGATTAAAACGCTCAATATTTTTCTCAGAAACAGGTTTAAATAGGCAAGTTACACTTTGGGATAAACAAATTAAAATATAATTATCTCTATTCATTAAATCTAATACAGAAATGTCACTGGGCTGCTGTTAGCCGAGCATTAGCATTTACTTGTTTAAAACTGTCTGTGCAGTTTGTCTTTCTTACTATAATGTTTTCTCATTGCCTGGTCACATGGGGATAATGATTTTGTTAAAATAACATATAAATATCAAAAATTATGGACAAAAAAAAGCAAACAAAACATATTGGAGAATTTACTGAAAGAATACCAAGGAGGCCACAGAAAGTGTGTCTCTCTCCTCCAGCGTAAAGTGCGTTAGATTCATTAAGATGACATTCATCTCATTGAAGAATGAGGCATAGGCACAAATTTCGAGGCCACCATAATTTTTTTACACATTTGTAAAAATGATTGATCTATTTTAAAAAAGGTAACAGCTAACCGTTTTTTATGACTGTGAGATACTGAAAAGGATAATAACATACAGATTAAACCCCCAATGATGTCATATGGATTTCTAATGGGTTCACAATCCTAATACATAATATTTTAAAAGTACCATGTTCCGTTGTAAAATTTATTTATAATCCAATTGCAAATAAAGAAAGCCATAATATTTTATTTTTACAGATTCAAGTTAAACCTAGGTGCCTCTAAAAAGAAAGCTCTATATAGAAAAAAGGTATATCGAGGTACAGTAGGTACCTATAGTAGACTAGTAGAGGTATTTTAAAACATAGCTCCACCCATTAGCAATCTGCATTTGATCTCATATTTATAATTTAAAGAGTAACCATTGTTTTAATTTTTATTACATAAATCAATAGTATATGTGAAAACAATATACTTTGCAGTGTACCTTATTGAAGAAATTTGCTTCTTTCATTTGTTGGTCTGATTGTTCATTTTAAAATCTTCAATGTTAAGGTAAAATCTGTCTTTAGTGAAGATATATGTTTACATTTGGAATGAGGGAGCCAGCACAATTTCTAAACTGTACTTATTAATAAATGGAGATTTTTGGCAACACATTGCAATATTTTGAGCTACCCCGCCACGTCACGGCAAATCTTAAGGGGCAGTCCTACACTAATACTCACACATTTTAAACCAGAACTATTTGAAACAGCACTTACCTGATGCTTTACATTCCCATACCTGTGACTAAATCACAGCTGTGGGCGGGACAGGCCCAGGCAAGTGCTGCTTGAATTAAATAGCCTGTGGACAGGGCTGATGGCAGCACTTGCGTGGGCCTGTCTCACCCACAGCTGGGATTTAGTCAAAGGTACGGGAATGTAAAGCATCAGGTAAGTGCTGTTTCAAATAGTTCTGCTTTTAAATATATGAGGTGCCGCATGGCACCCTTCAGATAAAATAAAATATTAGTGTAGGACTGCCCCTTGAGATTTGCCGTGGAGTGGCGGAGTAGCTCAAAATATTGCAATGTTTTGCCAAAAATCTCCATTTATTAATAAGTACAGTTTAGAAATTGTGCTGGCTCCCTCATTTTGATATGTTTACATTACTGAGATAGTAGATGTCAGTTGGTTTTTATAGGATTCTATGTAGACTGGAGAAGGAAGAAGCAAGAGGTCAAGCTTCAGCTTCCTCCTTCCCCTTTCACTCTACAAAGAATATTTTAAAAGCCAACTGACATTTCCTATCGCAGTAATGTAAAAATCTATCTTCACTGAAGACAGATTTTACCCTGAAATTGACCTTTTTAAGATGAACGATCAGACCAGGTGGTGAAAGAAGATTTGTCTTATAAGATATATTATAAAGTATCTAATTTTCACGTACACTATTGATTTATAAAATAGAAATTGAAATGGTGGTTAATCTTTGAGGGACAGATTTTTTTTTCCCTGTACTGCTTCAGTCAGAATCATTCTGAGAGTTAGAATCCAAAAACTATGCCACAATGTATCTACAGAACCTGTTTGTTTTACCTGACTTCAATTTTTGGTCACAACCTTCTATGGAAGCTGTTATGTAGAACTTAATTCTTTAGCTAAACATAAATAAGGTAAAAAGAACAATGGTTCAAATGTTAATCAATGGCAATAGGACTAGAGTTTTATTTGATCAAAGTTATCAATAAGTGGAGGACAGGATTATGAAGAATAAAGTGGGTATCCAGAATAGTCATGAGCAAGCTGATTAATCAATCACAGGTTAAGAAGCAAAACCATGACAGTATTAGAAATGGTACAAATGAAGATTAACCAGACATGTGCCAGAGAGTAATTTCAGAAAAAAATAAAAAGAGGGATGCGCTGTGACGGCATCTGGTGGTAACATTATTTGTTATGGCAGGGACCGTTCATCTATTTGGGTTGCGCACCCCTGCACAATTCCGGATAAAGCAAGAAACCAGTCAGCGGGAGCCACTAAAGCCCTGTGCTGGCTGGATGAATCTTGCAACCACTGTTTGGATCTCACATCCAGGTGGACCACGTGACCGGGGAGAACTGAAAATACATGTTACGGGGGACTGTCAGATTAGGATAAGGTAGTGTATTCCCAATCGCCAGTCGTGGTCCACCATGCTCCCAGATGGAAAAGGAGCTGCTGGCAACCCAAAGGTTAGGCAGAGAATACTGAGCTGATGACTCAGAGATAAGCCAGGAGACCTGGGAACCAGTCACATGTGTAGGGACACATCAAACCGGACGACAACCCAGTTAGTGTTTCGGTGGAGCGGGCGCTACTCCAACCACGTGTGTAGGTAACACGTCAGGCCGGATGGTAACCAGTTAGCGTTGACCGAGAAGACCGCTGCAACAGCGTCCTGTTGGCCATGTGTGTAAGACACATCAAGCCAAGTGGTCCTCCGATTACCGTTTCTGGTCACCACTTGACTGGCCACGTGTGTGAAGGACACGTCAGACCAGGTAGTCAAACCAGTAGCATTTAACTGGGAAGCCGAGGAGGGAAATAGGGTTCACACACCTAATCCAGGACCACCCTGTTAACTCCACAAGGGTTCTGGAATACACTGCCCATGCGCGTAGAGGGCACAACCAGACAGGTGGCGCAGCAGGTATGCTGTCCGTGTGCGTAGAGGGCACTCTCGTACAGGTGACGCAGCAGGTATGCTGTCTGTGTGCATAGGAAGCACAAATGGACAGGTGACACAGCAGCCGCAGTTCAGTTAATGCCACTGGACTGCCATAGCACAACTGGAATGGCAGCAAGGAAGCACGGCGCCTGACCCTGACGTGCTGAGCCTGAATCTTGGTGTGACAGGCACCGTTCGCCTAGCCCTACTTACCGCTTCCAACAAAGCTTATGCCACCATGAACTCTAAGTGAAGACTGCGCACCTCCATGTTGTCTCCAGCCCCTTTTATAACCTGGGTCTGCTCCAAACCTAGGGTGGACTACAATGGTACCTCCTGGAGCCAATAGCAGAGTGCCATGTCATTAGTGACATCACCAGCGGCCTATCCGGTACTGCCAAATAACTGATGACCTTATGGCAGCCACACCCCAAACACCTCACCAGTCATCGTCTGATGATCAATGGTGAGGTACCAGGTCATAGGGGTGGGCCTCCGCGAGCCAGTCCGGAGTGGCCATGTCATCAGGACACCGGATGCCCTCTGCCCTATCAGGGCCTGCCACCTCACGGACATGCCCAGTGAGGTCCTTACTGGGCCTAGCCTCTGATGCAGTAAGTGCATGAGCATGCTCAGTAGCCTGAACAAGTCTTAGAAATCAGACCATCTGCCTCAGCATGCTCAGTAGGCACAACACAGGACTTAGACACGGCACGATGTCCAAATACCTGTGCAAAGAGGCTTTTTGCACTAAGTGTAGGAGCATGCTCACTAGACAAAACACTAGACTTAGGCTCTAGCTGGAGTAAATCAGCGCTCATATGCGCACAAGCCATCTCTCCACACTTAGACGTGAAGGAAGAAGCAGCCAGCTGTACGACCCAAGGCACGGCCAAAAACGGCAGCCGGCGCCTGAGCGCAACAGGAACTGCAGCAGGCTGCCTGTGGCTATGGCGGCACCGATTTATAACAATACATCACCGCAGGTCCTGCCGCACGGCAATCATGGGCCCAGTAACACAGCAACCGCAGGTCCTATGAGTGAGTGGACTTCTATTTTCCCAAAACTGCTCCTCCTGTTAATCCCTCGATCGAGATATAATATATAGAAAGGGCAAGGGGCAATGATAGTGGTCAGGTGGAGCGCTAGAGAAACAAGGCAATTGCCTTGTTTCCCTAGCCCTCCACCTGACCACTATCCTTGCCCCTTCTAGAGAGTGGTTTCAGTGATAGTTGTTATCTGCTTTTATTCAACTAAATGTAATATAAAACATGTTGGAAAATATTTATGAAAACTCGTTCAAGCACAAATATTGTAGGATAAATGCTTCTGTTCTGATTGATTACTATAGACAAATACTCCACTCACTGTGTTATAGCCAAGCTAGTGATGAGCAAACACTACTGTGCTCGGCTGCTCGGTATTTGAAATGAGCAGTCAGACACTCAGACGGGCATGGCTCTAGTACTGAGTATAATGGAATTTAATGGAAAACTCAAGCATTTTTACAGATCTTATGAAAAATGTTGGAGCTCCCCATTGACTTCCATTATGCTTGGTACTCGAGTCGAGCCTGTCCAAGTGTCCAACTGCTTGTTACGAGTACCGAGCATTCAAGCATTGAACTGCTTGCTGATCACTAATTCTAACACATTTAAAGTTATGATACTATATTTTCTTTACTCGATAATTTACTTTTTCTGGTCCTTGCATTTTTTTTAAATTAAAAATCAAACAAATATGCAAGTGCTTAAACTTTGAATAGTACTATGTTTATTAAGAAAGGCTAAACTGTTACATTCTTATTCTTACACCCAGTAGCTTTACAGTCTAATCTATAATAGAATCTAAATATAGAACAAGTCAGCAGATTAAAATACTTTAATGCAAATTGAACTGACAACAAATCTGTCTGATAAAGAGTGAAAATTAAAATCTTGGCAAAAGGTACATGTAATTTGCATACATATTGTTTGGTATCTAAGCATGTTCATTGAGCTACTGGCCTAATGAGAAGAATATGGTATATCATTTTGGAATCACTGTATTTATTATGTATACATGAAATGAGCAACTTCATTAAATTCACAAAATGTGATATCTGTTGTATATCATAGGCTATATAAAGTATAATAGCTAGAGATGAGTAAATACTGCATATTCAAGTGGAAATACATTCTACTTAAATATTACAAAAAGCCACATTTACTATCAATATGATGAAAAAGACTATAACTAAGTAGTAAGGGACTGGGACTCCACATGCTAAGCCAAGACCCCTGACTCTGAAAAGGTCCAAGATTTTTTTATGGACTGGGAAAGTATCACTTTTTTTATTTATTTGAGCCAGGTCAATTTTTTTTGCAAAATTTTAGTGAACTGTCTAATTTGAATTTTGAGAAGAAAAACAAACTGTGGAAAGAATAGGTGCAAATAGGGTCTCATCCGGCATACAGGTATGCGGTGAATGTTGAAAGAGCACTCATCTTATCAGGTTTTGCCAGTCACAACCCCTAGGCAAATATGGAAGTAGCGTGGAAGGCAGCAGTCACGCAGTGATGAGATAATTTCAGAGTAGAAGAAAGCAGGTTTGAATACCCCGCCAAAACCACAAGGAAACGAGTAGTATAGATGAATCCCTTTTATTTTTACAGGTCTACGCGTTTCAGGGACATATCCGTCCCCTTCATAATATTATATGAATATATAATATTCTCTGTATATTGTCCTGATGAAGGGGATGGATATGTGTTATGTCACCACCGGAGTCCGCTCCAGCGACTTCTGCTCCGATCGCCAGGCGATGCCGTGTTCCTGCCGTGGATGGTGCTGGTGATGGGAGAGGAGTCGATGCCAGTGGCAGTGGTGGGCGCAGGCTCCAATCATCCACTGGGCTGGGTTATCTTGGGATCAGCAGTACCACTGGCTGACTGAGAGTGGCGTGTCTTCCAGCTGAAGTTGCCAGCGTTCAGCTAAAGCCAATAGGAAGACACCACACCCTTCTTAGTTCCCCTCCTGTCTGCTGACCTCTGCCAGAGATAGTTCTGATTTCCTGGCTCCTAGTCCGACCTATTCTGTTTTCTCCTTCCTGTGTGCTGACTTCTGCATGTTTTCTGACTACTCACCTGCCTGCTGTTTTTGTACTTCGCTGCCCGATCTGGATTTGACCTCTGCTATGTTTTCTGATTACGTCCTTGCCTGCCGATTCTGTCCCTGTTTTGCAATCCTGGTTTGACCCTGCCTGACGACTACTCTCATCGGACTGCAGGCTTTCACAGGTAGTGATCTCCAGGGCTCTGTGTAATTCCAAATCCCTGTATAGGGGTTAAAGGCTTTCAGGGTTCTGGGGGTCCTGCTTGGTGAGTGGCTTCCCTCTAGCCTGTCCATTACATCCTATCTGAGTCTGTTGATCCAGGCAGGTGTTACATTATGTCCCTGAAGTGCGTAGACCTGTGGAAATAAAAGAGATTCATCTATACTCCTCGTTTCCTTGTGGTTTTGGCGCGGTATTTAAACACGCTTTCTTCTACTCTGAAATAATTTGAATTTTGGAATAACTAGTCATCACTACATTCTAACTAATTTTGTTCAAAACCAGAAGGACCATTGTAGTGACAGGTCCACCATTACTTATCACATTCACTCTATAGTCTATAAAAAAATTACTCATGTTTGCAATTTGCATGCTTCCACCAAAAAGATCCAATGGAGAGTAATCACCTTTTCTTATTTAGTATGGCTTACCTGGTTTTCAGAGTGTATAGAAATGTGCAATATTATCTAATGACCTTAATATTACAGGTTATACAGGCTTAGTCAACCTCCATATTTCCAACACATAACTAGTTAGAAGAAATAGCAATCAGTGGAAAATGTTATCTTACTTGGTTGTTTTTCAGTGCACATAGAACAGTGCTATGGTAGTTAGATGGACATACATTTTGTTATACACTTTGAACACTAGAGGGCATCAGGTGGTTTAAGAAAATGTCATTTTTTAGCATATAAATTGCAAATTTTTACAGTAAAGGTAATATTTTTTGAACTTCAGTAACATATTTTTGCATTATTTTTATTGTACTCGGTATTGGTTCCTATATGGTAAGAATATAATTCAGCATGAGTTTAAAAATGACAAAATTGTTTCCAGAATCATTTAGAAAAATGTCTTTGTGTTTCTGCATCAAATCACCTATGAGCCTTTCAAATTGATAAAACACGGATTCATAATTGGGTAAAATTCATGAGCCCTAATAAAAATCTATTTAAGTTATCAGTATATAAAAAAAGTGATTGATATAATGTAATATTTGATTAAAAATTAGAAGTCTAGAATTAAATATTCACAGTAATGTAACACTATTATCTGGTAATCCCATAATTGTTGCACTGGTACCTTATTGATGGCCTTTTTGAAGAATGATTATTGTAGGAATTTGACTTGGAGTGATCTGGCTTTAAAGTTAATTTATGACTGTAATGGGATTGCATTGTTTCTTAGTACATGTGCTATATCAAAGGAGCAGTGAATTAAATTAAATAAACTAAATCAGAGAAAAAGTAATGTTGTCTACACCTCTTAAATTATTAGTGGAATCACCAAAAAGCCAACACAGGATTCTATTACAAAATAGGTACCAGTCTCAACATATATTAATTATATTCAACTTATAAAGATCCTAGTCATATGCTACTGTTTTTATGAATGTAGCGGGGCTAATACATAAATATCAAATATTGGTACAATTTGAGTAACTACTAGGAATGAACCAAACCGAACTGTAAAGTTCAGCGTTCATACCGATACCGGGTGTCCGGGTCCTAGACTCAAAGGGCAAATCAATAACTTAGCTGTATAAATTATCTTGGAACTCATCTAGAAGTGCAGTCTTCAACCTGTTAAAATTGGCCTTTTAACATTCAAAGTCCCAATTCAACAAGACCGTCCATTTTTACCGATGGAGTGGTAGAGTCAGATGCTCCGGATTCATTAAGGGGCACATGCTAATGACAAGTGTCATGTGCGCCTGTGAGCCATGCCACAAATTTTACTCTAGTCAGGGACTGGAGTAATATTTCTGACATGGAAAATGACAGCTAGTCAAGAATTAGGTGAGCAGTGGTGTCATAACTCATTGTACCCCAGCTCTGCCCATTTAGCCAAAAGTTGCAACATTTGTTTGTAACTCCGAGTTACACAAAAATTTGCTACTTTTCAAAGCTATTTAATCAAGTTTTAAGCCATAAAATCTTGGATAAAATAGGTGCTTATGTGTTTTTGACTTGTTGCGCACAAATAATTTTTTACAGATTAATCAAAATGAAATTATATTGCGGTCACTAGCACTCAGGTTTTCACGAAAAGTGACATTTTCACCAAGTTCTGCATAGTATGAAATTACCAAATCCAGCATCAATTCTTGTTAAGTCGTCTGTAAACTGGCCGATAAAATTATCATGCAACAAACTGAAGAATTTTCTTGTCTTTCTATTTAAAGCAGAACTATGACTCCAGTCCATATCTAAGTAGCTACATTCACCCTTAGTCACCAATTTGCCAGCTTTTGCCATTTAATGACTTGGGTAGCCTTCCAAATTCTCAATCTATGTTATAGCAGCAATAAATAAATAAATATTCACTAGTATAAATAGAAAAAATAGACAAAATATGAAGAAAATACAACAATTGAATGATTTAACTACCCTTCTGACCTCAATCATTAAATATCATGAAGCTGATTTAATTTCAAGTGTAATTGCCTAGAAATTAAATTTAGATGAACTGCAATCTATAAATAATTATTGTTTGGTGATACTTGTCAGTGCCCTGTAAAGCTATATAGTGCATTGATATCAACCCCTACATAATAGGAGGAACAAAAGTCAAAACTACTCCACAATAGAGATGAGCGAACCGGTCGCGGTTCGGCTCGAGGTTAGTTCGCCGAACGGACCTCCCGTTCGAGTTCGGTTCGTCGAACGTTCGACGAACCGAACTCGAACTGCATAGGAAACAATGGCAGGCAATCCCAAACACAGAAAAACACCTAGAAAACACCCTCAAAGGTGTCCTAAAGGTGACAAACAACTCAAACACATTGGAATGTGACAAGGACATATACTCATGCGAAAACAAAACAGCTGGACAAGGAAAAAGAGGAGGACACACAGATATAGGCATGGCACGCCCTTCTAAAATCATGTAAAACAACGCAAGGTGACTCCAAGCGGAGTCTCCCTTTTTTCCAAAAATTGGGCCACACACACACCCACCCCTTCAGTGGTAGCACTTGTGCCCCAGTTGCACACTTCACAGCTAGATTTGCATCAAGCACATTCAAAAATACGCCATAATTAACCGTCCCCAGGATGACACCAGGGTAGGTAGCTAAGTCTTTCCTGATCCCAGCTCTGTGCAGCTTGGATCATTTATAAAAAACACAGCAATCAAGGGTTACTCCAAGCGGAGTCTCCCTTTTTTCCAAAAATTGGGCCCCACACACACCCACCCCTTCAGTGGCAGCAGTTGTGAACTAGTTGTACACTTCACAGCTACATTTGCATCAAGCACATTCAAAAATACGCCATTCTTATCCGTCCCCAGGATGACACCGGGGTAGGTAGCAAAGTCTTTCCTGATCCCAGCTCTGTTCATCTTGGCTTCTTTTAAAAACAATGTAAGCAAGGGTTACTCCAAGCGGAGTCTCCCTTTTTTCCAAAAATTGGGCCCCACACACACCCACCCCTTCAGTGGCAGCAGTTGTGCCCTAGTTGTACACTTCACAGCTAGATTTGCATCAAGCACATTCAAAAATACGTCATTCTTATCCGTCCCCAGGATGACACCGGGGTAGGTAGCAAAGTCTTTCCTGATCCCAGCTCTGTTCATCTTGGCTTCTTTTAAAAACACATCAAGCAAGGGTTACTCCAAGCGGAGTCTCCCTTTTTTCCAAAAATTGGGCCCCACACACACCCACCCCTTCAGTGGCACCAGTTGTGCCCTAGTTGTACACTTCACAGCTACATTTGCATCAAGCACATTCAAAAATACGCCATTCTTATCCATCCCCAGGATGACACCGGGGTAGGTAGCAAAGTCTTTGCTGACCCATGACTTGTTCATCTTGGCTTCTTTTAAAAACAATGTAAGCAAGGGTTACTCCAAGCGGAGTCTCCCTTTTTTCCAAAAATTGGGCCCCACACACACCCACCCCTTCAGTGGCAGCAGTTGGGCCCTAGTTGTACACTTCACAGCTACATTTGCATCAAGCACATTCAAAAATACGCCATTCTTATCCGTCCCCAGGATGACACCGGGGTAGGTAGCAAAGTCTTTCCTGATCCCAGCTCTGTTCATCTTGGCTTCTTTTAAAAACACATCAAGCAAGGGTTACTCCAAGCGGAGTCTCCCTTTTTTCCAAAAATTGGGCCCCACACACACCCACCCCTTCAGTGGCAGCAGTTGTGCCCTAGTTGTACACTTCACAGCTACATTTGCATCAAGCACATTCAAAAATACGCCATTCTTATCCATCCCCAGGATGACACCGGGGTAGGTAGCAAAGTCTTTGCTGACCCATGACTTGTTCATCTTGGCTTCTTTTAAAAACAATGTAAGCAAGGGTTACTCCAAGCGGAGTCTCCCTTTTTTCCAAAAATTGGGCCCCACACACACCCACCCCTTCAGTGGCAGCAGTTGTGCCCTAGTTGTACACTTCACAGCTACATTTGCATCAAGCACATTCAAAAATACGCCATTCTTATCCATCCCCAGGATGACACCGGGGTAGGTAGCAAAGTCTTTGCTGACCCATGACTTGTTCATCTTGGCTTCTTTTAAAAACAATGTAAGCAAGGGTTACTCCAAGCGGAGTCTCCCTTTTTTCCAAAAATTGGGCCCCACACACACCCACCCCTTCAGTGGCAGCAGTTGTGCCCTAGTTGTACACTTCACAGCTACATTTGCATCAAGCACATTCAAAAATACGCCATTCTTATCCGTCCCCAGGATGACACCGGGGTAGGTAGCAAAGTCTTTCCTGATCCCAGCTCTGTTCATCTTGGCTTCTTTTAAAAACAATGTAAGCAAGGGTTACTCCAAGCGGATTCTCCCTTTTTTCCAAAAATTGGGCCCCACACACACCCACCCCTTCAGTGGCAGCAGTTGTGCCCTAGTTGTACACTTCACAGCTAGATTTGCATCAAGCACATTCAAAAATACGTCATTCTTATCCGTCCCCAGGATGACACCGGGGTAGGTAGCAAAGTCTTTCCTGATCCCAGCTCTGTTCATCTTGGCTTCTTTTAAAAACACATCAAGCAAGGGTTACTCCAAGCGGAGTCTCCCTTTTTTCCAAAAATTGGGCCCCACACACACCCACCCCTTCAGTGGCAGCAGTTGTGCCCTAGTTGTACACTTCACAGCTACATTTGCATCAAGCACATTCAAAAATACGCCATTCTTATCCATCCCCAGGATGACACCGGGGTAGGTAGCAAAGTCTTTGCTGACCCATGACTTGTTCATCTTGGCTTCTTTTAAAAACAATGTAAGCAAGGGTTACTCCAAGCGGAGTCTCCCTTTTTTCCAAAAATTGGGCCCCACACACACCCACCCCTTCAGTGGCAGCAGTTGGGCCCTAGTTGTACACTTCACAGCTACATTTGCATCAAGCACATTCAAAAATACGCCATTCTTATCCGTCCCCAGGATGACACCGGGGTAGGTAGCAAAGTCTTTCCTGATCCCAGCTCTGTTCATCTTGGCTTCTTTTAAAAACACATCAAGCAAGGGTTACTCCAAGCGGAGTCTCCCTTTTTTTCCAAAAATTGGGCCCCACACACCCACCCATTCAGTGGCAGCAGTTGTGCCCCAGTTGTACACTTCACAGCTAGATTTGCATCAAGCACATTCAAAAATACGTCATTCTTATCCGTCCCCAGGATGACACCGGGGTAGGTAGCAAAGTCTTTCCTGATCCCAGCTCTGTTCATCTTGGCTTCTTTTAAAAACACATCAAGCAAGGGTTACTCCAAGCGGAGTCTCCCTTTTTTCCAAAAATTGGGCCCCACACACACCCACCCCTTCAGTGGCAGCAGTTGTGCCCTAGTTGTACACTTCACAGCTACATTTGCATCAAGCACATTCAAAAATACGCCATTCTTATCCATCCCCAGGATGACACCGGGGTAGGTAGCAAAGTCTTTGCTGACCCATGACTTGTTCATCTTGGCTTCTTTTAAAAACAATGTAAGCAAGGGTTACTCCAAGCGGAGTCTCCCTTTTTTCCAAAAATTGGGCCCCACACACACCCACCCCTTCAGTGGCAGCAGTTGGGCCCTAGTTGTACACTTAACAGCTACATTTGCATCAAGCACATTCAAAAATACGCCATTCTTATCCATCCCCAGGATGACACCGGGGTAGGTAGCAAAGTCTTTGCTGACCCATGACTTGTTCATCTTGGCTTCTTTTAAAAACAATGTAAGCAAGGGTTACTCCAAGCGGAGTCTCCCTTTTTTCCAAAAATTGGGCCCCACACACACCCACCCCTTCAGTGGCAGCAGTTGTGCCCTAGTTGTACACTTCACAGCTACATTTGCATCAAGCACATTCAAAAATACGCCATTCTTATCCGTCCCCAGGATGACACCGGGGTAGGTAGCAAAGTCTTTCCTGATTCCAGCTCTGTTCATCTTGGCTTCTTTTAAAAACACATCAAGCAAGGGTTACTCTAAGCGGAGTCTCCCTTTTTTTCCAAAAATTGGGCCCCACACACCCACCCATTCAGTGGCAGCAGTTGTGCCCCAGTTGTACACTTCACAGCTAGATTTGCATCAAGCACATTCAAAAATACGTCATTCTTATCCGTCCCCAGGATGACACCGGGGTAGGTAGCAAAGTCTTTCCTGATCCCAGCTCTGTTCATCTTGGCTTCTTTTAAAAACACAGCAAGCAAGGGTTACTCCAAGCGGAGTCTCCCTTTTTTTCCAAAAATTGGGCCCCACACACCCACCCATTCAGTGGCAGCAGTTGTGCCCCAGTTGTACACTTCACAGCTAGATTTGCATCAAGCACATTCAAAAATACGCCATAATTAACCGTCCCCAGGATGACACCAGGGTAGGTAGCAAAGTCTTTCCTGATCCCAGCTCTGTTCATCTTGGCTTCTTTTAAAAACAATGTAAGCAAGGGTTACTCCAAGCGGAGTCTCCCTTTTTTTCCAAAAATTGGGCCCCACACACCCACCCATTCAGTGGCAGCACTTGTGCCCTAGTTGCAAACAGGATGTTTTGATTTGCATCAAGCACATTCCAAATCAACAAGCATTTACTCTCCCCAGGATGACACAGGGGTAGTAAATTCCTTCTGGATCCATGACTTGTTCATTTTGATGAACGTCAGTCTGTCCACATTGTCACTGGACAGACGCGTGCGCTTATCTGTCAGCACACACCCAGCAGCACTGAATACACGTTCAGAGACAACACTGGCAGCTGGACACGACAAAATCTCCAAGGCGTAAGTTGCGAGCTCTGGCCATTTTTCTAGGTTTGAAGCCCAAAAGGAGCAAGGCTCCAGTTGCACAGTCATGGCATCGATGTTCATTTGGAGATACTCCTGTATCATCCTCTCCAGCCGTTGACTATGTGTCAGACTTGTTGTCTCTGGTGGCCTTGCAAAAGAGGGTCTAAAAAAATTATGAAAAGATTCCATAAAATTGCTGTTACCGGCACCAGATACAGTCCTACTGGTACGGGTAGACTGTTGAAGATGACGAGACCGTCCCATGTTTGTCAAGTTACAACTGGGAGATTCACTCCCTGCACCTGCACGGTTGTTTGGTGGAAAAGCCGAGCTAAGATCTAGTAACAGCTTCTGCTGATACTCCTGCATACGTGCGTCCCTTTCTATGGCTGGAATTATGTCACAAAATTTGGACTTGTACCGGGGATCTAATAGTGTGGCAATCCAGTAGTCATCATCACTTCTAATTTTGACAATACGACTGTCATGTTGGAGGTAGTGCAACAAAAAGGCACTCATGTGTCTTGCGCAGCCATGCGGACCAAGTCCACGCTGTGTTTGTGGCATAGAGGTGCTACCCGTTCTTTCTTCCTCTGACATCTGACCCCAACCTCTTTCAACTGAAATTTGACCAAGGTCTCCCTCATCCGCTGAGTCTTCCATGTCCATGAACAGTTCGTCCTCCATTTCTTCATGTTCTCCTGCACCTTGCTCAACATTTCGCCTGCTACTATGCGCCCTTGTCGATCCCTGTCCCCCTTGGTCCCATGCCTGCTGCGTTGGTGATGATGAACGTCTGGACCTTGGTGATGTTGTTGTCCCTTGCGCATATGAATCCTCCTGTAGTTCCTCCCCTTCATGTTGTCCCACCCCCTGACTCCGAATAGTGTTTAGCGTGTGCTCCAGCATGTAAATGACTGGAATCGTCATGCTGATAATGGCATTGTCAGCGCTAAACATATTCGTCGCCATGTCGAAACTGTGCAGAAGGGTGCATAGGTCCTTGATCTGAGACCACTCCATCAGGGTGATCTGCCCCACCTCTGCATCTCGTTGGCCCAGGCTATACGTCATGACGTATTGCACCAGGGCTCTGCGGTGCTGCCACAGTCGCTGTAACATGTGGAGAGTTGAATTCCAGCATGTCGCCACATCGCATTTCAGGCGATGAACCGGCAGGCCGAAAGACTTCTGGAGCGATGCAAGTCGCTCAGCTGCGGCGCTTGAACGGCGGAAGTGAGCAGACAGTTTTCGTGCCCTGTTCAGAAGGCCATCTAGGCCGGGATAGTGTGTTAAAAATTGCTGCACGACAAGGTTCAACACGTGAGCCATACAAGGTACGTGTGTCACCTTGCCCAGGCGAAGGGCCGCACCCAGGTTTGCAGCATTGTCGCACACGGCCTTACCAGGCTGCAGGTTGAGTGGAGACAACCATTTATTAAACTCGGACCGCAGAGCTGACCACAACTCCTCAGCTGTGTGACTCTTATTACCAAGACATGTCAAGCTAAAGACCGCCTGATGCCGTTGCGCTCTGCTGCCAGCATAGTAATGAGGGGTGCGTGATTCCTTCTGCGCAGTGAGAACGCTGGTGGCCTGACCAGGCAGGCTTGGGGCGGAGGTGGAGGACCCAGATGAGGTGGAGGATGCAGAAGCAGTGGCGGAACTTGGACAGACAGAGGATTGACACACAAGTCGTGGGGACGGCAAGACTTGTGCAGCAGACCCTTCACCATCTATCACCATAGTTACCCAGTGCCCAGTCAGCGACATGTAACGTCCCTGTCCATGCTTACTGGTCCAAGTATCGGTGGTGAAATGCACCCGTTCACACACAGAGTTTCTCAAGGAAGCGGTGATGTTGTGTGCGACATGCTGGTGTAGCGCGGGCACACCTTTCTTAGAGAAGTAGTGGCGACTAGGCATCTGGTACTGGGGCACAGCGACAGACATAAGGTCTCTAAAATCCTGTGTGTCCACTAGGCGGAAAGGCAGCATTTCGGTAGCCAACAGCTTACAGAGGGATAGAGTCAACCTCTTAGCTTTGTCATGGGTCGGAGGAAGTGGCCTTTTATTTGACCACATCTGAGGGACAGAGATCTGGCTGCTGTGTGTAGACGGTGTTGAGTAGGGTGTCCCTGGAAAAATGCAGGTTTGTGAGGAAAGTGCAGGCGGAGACATGATGTTGCCTTCATCCAACGTTGGTGCTATCGATGTCTGAGAGAGCTGTACACACTCACTTGTTTCCCCTTCCAAACCAACTGACGACCTTACAAGCAAACTGCCTGTTGCGGTTACAGTGGTGGAAGTTTTGCGTGGAAAAACAGGTGTGACAGCTGTCCCCACAGTCCTAGAAGATGAAGAGCGCGCGGATGCACTGGAAGGGGCGGGCGGTGGATGGTTCGCTCCGCTAGGCCGCATTGCAGCACGGTGAGCTTCCCACCGGGACTTATGATATTTAGTCATGTGACGATTCATGGAAGAAGTTGTCAAACTGCTGAGGTTTTGACCTCTACTAACAGAATCATGACAAATGTTACATATCACATGAGTTGGGCGATCTTTTTCGATGTGAAAAAAGGACCAGGCTAGGCAAGGCTTAGAGGCCATGCGACCTGTTGATCCACCCCGAATAATGCTCATAGGCAGAGTGGTGGCTGAGGATGCAGTTGTAGACGTGCTACCAGTGCTCCGACTCTGTCCAGGAAGGCGCAAGGTAACTTCGTCGTCGGTTGCATCCTCCTCCACCGCCTCTGTTGACCTCCTCGAGTGCCTGACTGGGGGTTGACAGTAGGTGGGATCTAGAACGTCATCATCAATTGTTGTGTTTGCACTCCCCTCCCCCTCAGACCGAGCCTCTTCTTGCCCTGACCGAATATTTAAGTTGTCATCCCAATCGGGTATCTGCGTCTCATCTTCATCAGTATGTTCCTCATTGTCTATAACCACAGGTGTTACAGTTTGTGACAAAGGGTCAACATTATGCTCAGAAACTTGGTCCTCACGGCCTGAATCAGAGTCACAAAGGTTCTGGGCATCACTGCAGACCATTTCCTGTTCTGTACTCACTGTAGCTTGGGAGCAGACCTCTGATTCCCAGGCTATAGTGTGACTGAACAGCTCTGCAGACTCAGCCATCTCAGTTCCACCATACTGTGCAGGGCTGATGGAGACTTCAGAGCTGGGAGAAATCAAGTGTGATTGGGATGACAACTCAGAGGACTGGTGTTTTTTGGATGCGGTACTTGAAGTGGCTGAGAGGGCACTTGTTGGACCACTTGAGATCCATTCAAGCATTTTCCTTTTTTGCCCATCATCTACCTTTGTTCCTCTTGTTCGTGTCCGTAAAAAAGGGAGCACATCGGATTGTCCACAATAAGTAGTAGACATCTTACTTTTGCTAGTAGATGGTCTATCTGCAGCAGATGATAATGGAGCTTTGCCACCTTCACCACTGACAAAACCTTTTTTGCCTTTTCCACCACGCCTCTTCCCCTTTCCACCAGCATCTGTCATTTTGCCACTCATGTTGATTGCGACAAGATTGTGGACTGAAAATGTGGTAGTAAAAATTGAGAGGTGGTGAAGATTGCAGTGGTGGTCTAGCTTTATTAACAGCAGAATAATAAAGAATAAATATCCCTGACAATGTAACTTAGTTATAATTAGTTGGAGTGTGCAACGCAGGCAGACGTGCTGCAAATGTCTTGGCACTAGTGGGACTAAAGCAAAGTCCAATAGCCACGTATAGGATGCCACTAGGTACACTGAGTGTTTGCTAGTATAATGGCTTAGTTATAATTAGTTGGAGTGTGCAACGCAGGCAGATGCGCTCTGCAAATGTCTTGGCACTAGTGGGACTATAGCAAAGTCCAATAGCCACGTATAGGATGCCACTAGGTACACTAAGTGTTTGCTAGTATAATGGCTTAGTTATAATTAGTTGGAGTGTGCAACGCAGGCAGATGCGCTCTGCAAATGTCTTGGCACTAGTGGGACTATAGCAAAGTCCAATAGCCACGTATAGGATGCCACTAGGTACACTGAGTGTGTGCTAGTATAATGGCTTAGTTATAATTATTTGGAGTGTGCAACGCAGGCAGATGCGCTCTGCAAATGTCTTGGCACTAGTGGGACTATAGCAAAGTCCAATAGCCACGTATAGGATGCCACTAGGTACACTGAGTGTGTGCTAGTATAATGGCTTAGTTATAATTAGTTGGAGTGTGCAACACAGGCAGATGCGCTCTGCAAATGTCTTGGCACTAGTGGGACTATAGCAAAGTCCAATAGCCACGTATAGGATGCCACTAGGTACACTGAGTGTGTGCTAGTATAATGGCTTAGTTATAATTATTTGGAGTGTGCAACGCAGGCAGATGCGTTCTGCAAATGTCTTGGCACTAGTGGGACTAAAGCAAAGTCCAATAGCCACGTATAGGATGCCACTAGGTACACTAAGTGTTTGCTAGTATAATGGCTTAGTTATAATTAGTTGGAGTGTGAAACGCAGGCAGATGCGCTCTGCAAATGTCTTGGCACTAGTGGGACTATAGCAAAGTCCAATAGCCACGTATAGGATGCCACTAGGTACACTGAGTGTGTGCTAGTATAATGGCTTAGTTATAATTAGTTGGAGTGTGCAACGCAGGCAGATGCGCTCTGCAAATGTCTTGGCACTAGTGGGACTATAGCAAAGTCCAATAGCCACGTATAGGATGCCACTAGGTACACTGAGTGTGTGCTAGTATAATGGCTTAGTTATAATTAGTTGGAGTGTGCAACGCAGGCAGATGCGCTCTGCAAATGTCTTGGCACTAGTGGGACTATAGCAAAGTCCAATAGCCACGTATAGGATGCCACTAGGTACACTGAGTGTGTGCTAGTATAATGGCTTAGTTATAATTAGTTGGAGTGTGCAACGCAGGCAGATGCGTTCTGCAAATGTCTTGGCACTAGTGGGACTAAAGCAAAGTCCAATAGCCACGTATAGGATGCCACTAGGTACACTAAGTGTTTGCTAGTATAATGGCTTAGTTATAATTAGTTGGAGTGTGCAACGCAGGCAGATGCGCTCTGCAAATGTCTTGGCACTAGTGGGACTATAGCAAAGTCCAATAGCCACGTATAGGATGCCACTAGGTACACTGAGTGTGTGCTAGTATAATGGCTTAGTTATAATTAGTTGGAGTGTGCAACGCAGGCAGATGCGCTCTGCAAATGTCTTGGCACTAGTGGGACTATAGCAAAGTCCAATAGCCACGTATAGGATGCCACTAGGTACACTGAGTGTGTGCTAGTATAATGGCTTAGTTATAATTAGTTGGAGTGTGCAACGCAGGCAGATGCGCTCTGCAAATGTCTTGGCACTAGTGGGACTATAGCAAAGTCCAATAGCCACGTATAGGATGCCACTAGGTACACTGAGTGTGTGCTAGTATAATGGCTTAGTTATAATTAGTTGGAGTGTGCAACGCAGGCAGATGCGCTCTGCAAATGTCTTGGCACTAGTGGGACTATAGCAAAGTCCAATAGCCACGTATAGGATGCCACTAGGTACACTGAGTGTGTGCTAGTATAATGGCTTAGTTATAATTAGTTGGAGTGTGCAACGCAGGCAGATGCGTTCTGCAAATGTCTTGGCACTAGTGGGACTAAAGCAAAGTCCAATAGCCACGTATAGGATGCCACTAGGTACACTAAGTGTTTGCTAGTATAATGGCTTAGTTATAATTAGTTGGAGTGTGCAACGCAGGCAGATGCGCTCTGCAAATGTCTTGGCACTAGTGGGACTATAGCAAAGTCCAATAGCCACGTATAGGATGCCACTAGGTACACTGAGTGTGTGCTAGTATAATGGCTTAGTTATAATTAGTTGGAGTGTGCAACGCAGGCAGATGCGCTCTGCAAATGTCTTGGCACTAGTGGGACTATAGCAAAGTCCAATAGCCACGTATAGGATGCCACTAGGTACACTGAGTGTGTGCTAGTATAATGGCTTAGTTATAATTAGTTGGAGTGTGCAACGCAGGCAGATGCCCTCTGCAAATGTCTTGGCACTAGTGGGACTATAGCAAAGTCCAATAGCCACGTATAGGATGCCACTAGGTACACTGAGTGTGTGCTAGTATAATGGCTTGGTTATAATTAGTTGGAGTGTGCAACGCAGGCAGATGCGCTCTGCAAATGTCTTGGCACTAGTGGGACTATAGCAAAGTCCAATAGCCACGTATAGGATGCCACTAGGTACACTGAGTGTGTGCTAGTATAATGGCTTAGTTATAATTAGTTGGAGTGTGCAACGCAGGCAGATGCGCTCTGCAAATGTCTTGGCACTAGTGGGACTATAGCAAAGTCCAATAGCCACGTATAGGATGCCACTAGGTACACTGAGTGTGTGCTAGTATAATGGCTTAGTTATAATTAGTTGGAGTGTGCAACGCAGGCAGATGCGCTCTGCAAATGTCTTGGCACTAGTGGGACTATAGCAAAGTCCAATAGCCACGTATAGGATGCCACTAGGTACACTGAGTGTGTGCTAGTATAATGGCTTAGTTATAATTAGTTGGAGTGTGCAACGCAGGCAGATGCGTTCTGCAAATGTCTTGGCACTAGTGGGACTAAAGCAAAGTCCAATAGCCACGTATAGGATGCCACTAGGTACACTAAGTGTTTGCTAGTATAATGGCTTAGTTATAATTAGTTGGAGTGTGCAACGCAGGCAGATGCGCTCTGCAAATGTCTTGGCACTAGTGGGACTATAGCAAAGTCCAATAGCCACGTATAGGATGCCACTAGGTACACTGAGTGTGTGCTAGTATAATGGCTTAGTTATAATTAGTTGGAGTGTGCAACGCAGGCAGATGCGCTCTGCAAATGTCTTGGCACTAGTGGGACTATAGCAAAGTCCAATAGCCACGTATAGGATGCCACTAGGTACACTGAGTGTGTGCTAGTATAATGGCTTAGTTATAATTAGTTGGAGTGTGCAACGCAGGCAGATGCGCTCTGCAAATGTCTTGGCACTAGTGGGACTATAGCAAAGTCCAATAGCCACGTATAGGATGCCACTAGGTACACTGAGTGTGTGCTAGTATAATGGCTTAGATATAATTAGTTGTAGTGTGCAATGCAGGCAGACGTGCTCTGCAAATGTCTTTGCACTAGTGGGACTATAGCAAAGTCCAATAGCCACAGATAGGATGCCACTAGGTACACTGAGTGTTTGCTAGTATAATGGCTTAGTTATGAGTTGGAGTGTGCAGAGGACAAGAGGGTACAGTGGCAGGATTGTGGTGCTCTGGGTAGAGGAATGGAAGCCTGCCTTTCTATTCCCTCCTAATGGTGAAATGCAGGGACCTGACCTTGGCTGCACAGACGATGGCGCTGTTTTCAGGACCTGTCACCTTAACTCTGACCCTGCCGGTTTGAGCCCTTAAAAGGACTGCTATAAAGTGCTCTCCCTATGCTGTCTAACGCTGTGTATGCAGCGCATACAGCTGTATCAGCGATAGGACTCAAGACGGAGCTGCGACAGTGATGTCTGACACCAAAGACGCAGAAGGCAGATAATGGCGTCCGTGAAGAAAATGTCCGGTTTTATAATGCAGGGACATGTGACATGCAGATCCTATCACACATGCCGTTGCTTCTCTGGCTCAAAGTCCACTTAGCTGTGTGTGTGTCTGTGATTGGCTGACATGCTGGCCCGCCCCACAAGACGCGCGCGCTTAGGGAAGGAAGACAAGAAAAAAAAAAAAAAAATGGCGATCGCCATTATAGAAACAGCAGTGATCTGAAGGCGCTGTTCACGCACACTATACACTGAAATGTGATAATAGTTTGATTCACAGAGTGACTTACACTATTACAGCAGAAACCAAGCTATGATTTAGCTGTTTTTTGGCTGCTAGAACCGTTCTCGAACGTTTCTAGAACTATCGAGCTTTTGCAAAAAGCTCGAGTTCTAGTTCGATCTAGAACATGCCCCAAAATCACTCGAGCCTAGAACTGGAGAACCACGAACCACGAACCGCGCTCAACTCTACTCCACAATGAAAGAATTTAAGAGAATACAATTTTTCCATATGTTTGTCAATATTCATATAGAAATTGTCATGCTGTACAAAGGGCTAGTAAGACGTAGTACAGCAAATTCCCCACTAGGTGGCAGTAGAGTAATGAAGGAGAGACAAAGTAACACTGTAACAGAAAGGCAGCTGAAGTACAGCAGAGTAACTTCAGCAGGCAGTTAACAGGTGAACCACCAAGGGGAAATAGAGTAGTCAAACAGCCAGGTTCTAGCAAAAAAACCAAGTCACTGCAAAGGGAGGATCAAAATCAAGTCAGAAGCCGGGAGATCAGGTATGCAGAGGGAAACACAAACAACAGACAGGAGAGGGAAATTAGGGGCTGGGACAGGCAGATGAACAGGGGAGGGTACAGGTCAGGACACAGTAGCAGGGAGGCAGGACAGATCGGAAACACTCACCAGAGCCAGTATGTACGCTGCAAGGCAGAAATATCACTGGCACTGAACCATAGGTAGAGAGGCAAGATAAGGCTAGGTTCACACACTGTGTCTTTTTGAAGCTGCGTTTTTGTGCGTTTTTGGCCGCTAAAAACGCACAAAAACGCACCTGCGTCGAAAAAACGCATCAAAAAACGCATGCGTTTTTGCCGCGATTTGGTGCATTTTTGGCTGTGTTTTGCTGCGTTTTTGATCTCTGCGTTTTGCTGCGTTTTTCCAATGCATTGCATGGGGGGAAAACGCAGAAAAACGCAGGAAAGAACTGACATGTCCATTTTTTTTTTTTAACTCAAAAACGCAGGTAAAAAAAACAGATGTGTGCGGACAGCAAAAATGAAAACTCATAGACTTTGCTGGGGAAGCAAAGTCCTGCAGTTTTGAGGCCAAAAACGCACCCAAAAAACGCGCAAAAACGCCGCTAAAAACGCACATAGCCTTTAGCGTTCTGGGATCCAGAACAAGGCAAGGGAAGTTAACCCTTCACATCTTCACATGTGAAAAGCCGGCCTGGATCATGACAGAAATATTTCTGGTAAATGAAGCTTTGTCACTTATTTTTTAATTGAATAATATAATAAAGATAAGATAAAAAATAGCATCTTCTATGAAAACTAAAGCTCTCTGGAGATACTCTATAGTGATATGCACAAGAATAACAAATCTTTCAGGATGAACCTAGTGAAAAATATACATTTTTAAAGATAAGCCATAAAATAGTTATATTAAAAGCTTTCACTTTCTTGACCATCAGTTCATACAGCTATATATGTTTAAAGGAAGCATATCATTAAATAGACTCCTATAGTTAGAAATATACGTTTCTTGGTATTATATTTGGCTAATGCTATTTTACACATTGAATAAAAAATTTAATTTCAGTTCAAGGCACATTAAAAAGAATAAGATAAGTTGTCAACAATCCCCTAAGTAATCACCAATCCTTATAGATCAGTAAGGGTCCGGCCTCTGGGACCAACACCGACTGTATGGAATAGCACAACCAGTGCACAACCATTGCTCCATTCATTCTTTATGGGGCTGAAGCAAAATGTCAAACACAGGTCTTGACAGCCCAACAGCAAATGAATGGAGCAATGGTTGGCCATGCACACCTCCACTGCATTCTAACCTGGATTTAAGTGTTCATTCCATAGGTCAGACCCCATCAATCTGTAACTTGTCACCCATTCTGTGGAAAGGTGATTACTAGTGATGAGCAAGCACAAAGGTTCTCTGGTGCTCAGTACTCGAATCAAGCATGTCAGACTATTGGAAATGCTCAACTCGAGTACAGAGTACAGAGTACGGTTATTTCAACTTGAGTCCTAGTTCCGAAAAATAAATCTCTCTCATTTTCGTACAGGGGCTCAAGTGGAACTAACAAGTAGTGGAAATTCCTTTCCCAATCCAGCAACACGTCCGAGATAAATGTTAATTAAAAATTAATTTTATTGAATAATTATTAAAATAACAATCATCAGAAGGACAGCCAAAATTTTTTTTCTTAAAAAGAAAGCGTCTTACGTGTTTCTGGCCATTGTGGCCCTTAGTCATAGACATATGTTATCCAAATGAAACACATAATATATAGAAAAAAAGCGGAACTAACAA
The DNA here is from genome assembly GCF_048569485.1 of Anomaloglossus baeobatrachus. Lineage (NCBI taxonomy): Eukaryota > Metazoa > Chordata > Amphibia > Anura > Aromobatidae > Anomaloglossus > Anomaloglossus baeobatrachus. Next base: position 156,202,133 of record NC_134354.1, on the reverse strand, counting down.
CACAGATATTTTGGTAATAATGGTGGAGGGACAAGCATTTATTGTATAACCAATGGCTTGGGAATAAATCCAACCCTCTGCAGATACCAAAGTTCTGCATATATAGTTGTTAGAAAATCATTCATTAAATTTACCCTTGATGCACCTTATCCCACTAGACCTTTGCATTCCTATAAATAGGTGAAAATTCAAATTGATGAAAAACAGCTTTCATCTTACAAAAAAATTAGTTACACAAAACCTTTAACGGTTTATTAAATACATAAATAACTTTAATTTATCCTTGACCTGCACAATTCCTTACTAATAAATACATTTTATCATAGATTAACTAGAGTTACTTTAACATTTTCATAAAATAATTATTTACTAAACAAACCAAATCTATGGATTTGTAAAGAATAATAATAATAATCATAAATGCATCAAAAGACTTCAAAACATATGTTTTCAAAATATATCTATATTAGTCAAGTTAAATATATCCTCTTTCTTTTAATATAATCTAAACTTTTATATTTCTGAAAAGTTAGAGATGAAGTAAGAAAGAAAGTTTGCTTGACTTAAGCCTGTGTGATCTTTGTAGTGAGCCACTCATCTCCACCAGCTAAGTATTTGAGACTCCTTTAAAAATTTTATTACGGTGACTTTTCACCTGGCATTAGCTGTTGCTATAGTAACCTATTCTGCCTTTACCATTTATTTGAATGACTAAAATTCCAGATGCAATTTTTAGCTATGAGGTAAGAACATTTTACAGATCATATCTACACACTCTGTACAGTACCATCATAGAAACATCATGTGGTATGTCGTGAGGAAAATAGAATATCTTGGTGTTTACTATTCTGTTTACTTATTTCTTAAATAGTTCAATATGATATTGTTTTTGTATATTTCAAAAAATATGAATTATAGTTGAAAATATAAATATATATTATATATATGAATACAGTATATATACCAGCAATGTGTAAAAACAGGCATTCTATAGAATACCTAGGCAATGTATACAATGCCAGAAATGGGTCATCAAAGTATGAAATTCATCAGATGTTCATACATTTCCTAGTCATTCTATAGAATACCTAAATGACAAACAGGCGGAGTGTAGAGTACTACAGGGGTGGTCCGTCCAAAAGTAGGTGGACAGAGCAGGCAGCAGCAGATCTGTGAAACTGGCTCAATTGCCCTTAGCATTAAAATGCCATTCTAGCTTCCCGTGCTGCAACAAATAGTCAGGAATGACACTTGTGATTCCTTTTTTTTTCCCAGCAAAGATATCCTGTTGTTCATTTCATGTTTTTGACTGTTTGTTACTAAAGACTAATAATCAGGAATGACACTTCTGTTTCTTTATGTTTATCCCAGTAAAGATGTCCTGTTGTTTATTTAGGATTTCTTCTTTCATTAGTTTTTTGACTGTTTGTTACTTCTTTCTTTAGTTTTTTGAGTGTTTGTTACTAAAGACTTTTCCAATCTGGGAATTATTTCAGACTTTGCCCTGAGCAGGTCTTATCATTCTTTATAATACCTAGACATTTTATGTAATGGCTAACTTTTCCAATCTGGGCACCTAGACATTTTATGTAATGCCTAGGAAAAGTATAGAACAACGCAGATATTTCATACCTTGCCTAAAAATGACAAGGAATGTATACATTGCCTAGGTATTCTATAGAATGCCGGGTTTTCATACATTGCCTATAACATATATATAATTTATTTATTTATTTTTTAACTGTCAAATATTGTTCATCCACCTACAGTATATTTTTTTATATCAAATAATAGGATTCATGTATAATTAATAGGGATGATCGAATACCTCAAATATTCAGCAACGCCCATATTCGCCGAATAGGTCGCCGCTATTCGACTATTTGCGAATATTCGTTGCGCAATGTAAGTCTATGGGAAACCCTAATAGTTGCCGAATAGCAACTATTCGGGCTTCCCATAGACTTGCATTGCGCATCGAATAGTCTCATAGTGGCGATTCTATTCGTCGGATATTCGCGAAGCTGAATATTGCCGAATATTTGTGATATTCAATCATCCCTAATAATTAACTAGTCAATACAAACTTCCTTTCAGTTCAAGTTCTGGGTCTTCTATAAAGTGCCCATTTATAAAAAATTTGTTGGAAAGGCTAACAAAATGGCAATTTTTCAACAGACCTGAAGTTGTATACAAATTATGTGGTTGACATACCTAATATGCGTGTGATAAGAGTAGTGGAGTTTGTTGCATTATTATGTACTATATTGGTGAATTATTCATTCCATTTTTTAGTTGTCCTATGTGACCAAGTTCTGATTCCAAGTAAATTCCTATATAAGTATGAGAAGTCATTTTTTTCTATGCTTTCCTATAAAAGCTAAAAGGAAATTTTCATAGAAATGGGTGGCGAAAGTAATGTCTGCCCAAGATGTAAGAGCTTCGAGGATTCTGAGAGTAAAAGCACATTAACTAGGGGCACACAAGATTTGGAACAAAGCAAATTATTCACTAATAAATCTATGGGTAATAAAACTAACTTAACTAATTTTTAACTATTACATATTACCTTCAGTAACATATCGTTGATTATTTCCCTGTAATGAAATATATTCTGTATGTTTGAATAGTTTAAATAATTTAGGTTTACAAAGACATAAAACAAAACAAAAAAGAAACACGTTGGGGCCTATCTATGAAGTTAAATGCGCCAGATTCTGGTGTAATTTGTATTATATAACTTGCACTATTTCTATGATGTATTTTAGACATTTTTACGAGTTATCAGATTGGAAGAGGTGTCCTTGCGGAAAAGGGCATTGTTATACTGAAATAGAGCGTGACTTAACAAGCAACTCGATGCGGTAAAACGGTTAAAATTAAGACACACCTTTCTGGCACAAAGTAAATTCACTAATAAGTGGAATAAACCTATACTGGACCGTTTTAATAAAGGATACATTTATCAAACAGTATGAACCACTTTGATAAATTTATGGCATTTTGAGAATGTGTAATCTAAATTTTCAATGTATAAGAGTTAGACAGTTTTGATAAATCCACCATATTGTTGGTATAATGTGTAATAAATGTGTCAAGAAAAAAGAGCAACATTAACAAATTAAAAATATGGGCTATTAAACTATGAGAGTTACTTGCAGATGATGTTTAATATCATTTTTGGATTTTCTTCCTGTAGAAGTAATGCAGCTTAAGCATTCCATATTCTTTTGACAAAAAACACAACACCAGAAAAAAAGAGTTATGCCTTTACATGAAAATTGGGACATATAGTGAAAATATGGATCCCAGAAATTAATTAAACTTAACACTAGAGTTGAGCGAATCTAAGGTTCAGTTTTCGAACTAAACACATAATTTTAAAATCAAGGTTCAGGTTCGTGGATCAGATGCTGTACGTGCGAACAACACTCATTCGAGAAATGCTGTGCTCAGATACGCTTGATGCTCAGCCCTGTGTGAGCTGTGTGCAATGGTTAATGGCGCACACTGAGGGTAACATCAGCGTGATCAGATGTAGTGTGCAACAAAAAAAAAATTGAAAAAGCCTGCCCTATCCCGGAAGTATTCTGCTTATGGCTGGCTGTATATGGGCGGATACTCAAACTGCCAATTAGTGACTTGATCCGCGGTTGAGTTAAGTTCGAGCCTGTGCAGCTAGGCTCCTTTGCTGCCGGCAAACGGAGCCTCGATGGAACCGCTCATCTCTACTAACCACGCCCGAGAAATGTTTACTTGCTTAAATCTGTGTAAATGTGCATGTAATGCTGTGTAAGTGCAGTAATACACTTACTGATCACCATCTGACACAGATTCCAGCACTGCTTTGGTCATCTTCTCACTCATTTAACTGCAATTCTTAAAGCTGCTTTACACGTATCAATTTATTGTGCATTCGCATGTGCGATCGCACCCGCCCCCATCGTTTGTGCGATACTGGCAATTTGTTGCCTGTGTCGCACAAACTCTGTAACACCCGTCACACATACTTACCTCCCAAACGACCTCGCTGTGGGTGGCGAACATCCTCTTCCTGAAGGGGGAGGGACGTTCGGCGTCACAGCGACGTCACACAGCCACCGGCCAATAGAAGCGGAGGGGCGGAGATGAGCGAGACGTAAACACCCCGTCCACCTTCTTCCTTCCGCATTGCCGGCGGCAGCAGGTAAGCTGCAGTTTATCGTTCCGGGGGTGTCACACGGAGCGATGTGTGCTGCCTCGGGAACGATGAACAACCGGAGTACAGAAGGACATACGATTTTTTTAAAATGAGCAACGTGTCAACGAGCAACGATAAGGTGAGTATTTTTGCTCGTTCACAGTCGCTCATTTGTGTTACACGCTACGATATGTCAAATGAGGCCAGCTGTGCGCCACTAACGACGTGACCCCGACGACATATCATTAGATATATCGTAGCGTGTAAAGCGGCATTTACTCAACGGGTCACTCTGGGGGTTTATTTGTGACCCAAAAGCAATTTTACAATATAAGTCTATGAGATTCAGAATGAAGCTCCATAGACTTCATGTGCCCTCATTAAGTATTTGGTGAGGCTTTTTAACTCAATATTTGTAAGCTAAAACCAAGAAGGCAATAGTGGGTCAAAAATGCAGAAGTGGTGCACATGTTTTTATTATAGTTTTCCTCTGATTGTTCAACTTCTGTTTTTTGTTTATAAATATTGATGTAAAAACTCAACAAATACTCAATGTGTGCACATGTCCTTAAACTGAAAAATATGACTTCTGGGTCACACAAACAATTGGAGCAGTGCTGGAAATGGGGGAAAACTAGATTGATGAATATGTTAGCACACTTAAGGCCCCATCACACACACAGATAATTATTTCGCAGATCTGTGGTTGTACTGAAATCATGGACATATTGTTCCATTTGTACACAGCCACAAACCTGGCACTGATTGTCCACAATTTCACTGCAACCACAGATCTGCCGCAGATTTATCTCTGTGTGTGACACGGCTTTTACATCACATTACATACACGTGTGCCGAATTATTAGACAAGTTGTATTTTAGAGGATTTTTTTAATATTGATCAATAACTATGTTCTCAATCAACCCAAAAGACTCATACATATCAAAGCCTAATATTTTTGGAAGTTAAAGTGTTTTTTTTTTTAGATTTGGCAGGATTAGATTAAATTAGGAGGATATCTGTTATTGCAGGTAACTATTACTGTGCAGAATTATTTGGCAGCTTAATAAAAACTAAATATATTCCCAACTCACTTGTTTATTTTCACCAGGTAAATCAATATAACAGCACAAAATTTAGAAATAAACTTTTCTGACATGCAAAAACAAAACACAAAAAATTAGTGACCAATATAGCCACCTTTCTTTATGATTACACTCAACAGCCTACCATCCATAGATTCTGTCAGTTGTTTGATCTGTTTACGATCAATGCGTTTAGCAGCCACCACAGACTCCTGACACTGTTCTGAGAGGTGTACTGTTTTCCCTCCCTGTAGATCTCACATTTTATGAGGGACCACAGGTCCTCTATGGGGTTCAGATCAGGTGAACAAGGGGGCCATGTCATTATCTTTTCATCTTTCAGACCTTTACTGGCCAGCCAAGCTATGGAATAGTTGGATGCATATGATTGAGCATTGTCCTGCATGAAAATCATGTTTTTCTTGAATGATACTGACTTGTTCCTGTACCACTGCTTGAAGAAGTTGTCTTCCAGAAACTGGCAGTAGGTCTGGGAGTTGAGCTTCACTCCATCCTCAACCCAAAAAGGTACCACAAGTTCATCTTTGATGATACCAACCCACACCAGTACCCCACCTCCACCTTGCTGGCGTCTGAGTCGGAGTAGAGCTCTCTGCCCTTTACTGATCCAGCCTCTGGCCCATCCATCTGGCCCATCAAGAGTCACTCTCATTTCAATCAATCCATAAAACCTTTGAAGTATCAGTCTTAAGAAATTTCTTGGCCCAGTCTTGATGTTTTATCTTATGTTTCTTGTTCAAAGGTGGTCGTTTTTCAGCCTTCCTTACCTTGGCCATGTCCTTGAGTATGGCCTACCTTGTGCTTTTTGATACTCCAGTAATGTTGCAGCTCTGAAATATGTCCAAACTGGAGGCAAATGGCATCTTAGCAGCTTCACGCTTGATTTTCCTCAATTCATGGGCAGTTATTTTGCACCTGTTTTGCCCAACACGCTTCTTGCGACCCTGTTGGCTATTTGCCATGAATTGCTTGATTGTTCGGTGATCACGCTTCAAAAGTTTGGTAATTTCAAGACTGCTGCATTCCTCTGCAAGACATCTCACAATTTTGGACTTTTCAGAGCCCGTCAAATCTCTCTTCTGACCCATTTTGTCAAAGGAAAGGAAGTTGCCTAAAAATTAAGCACACCTTATATAGGGTGTTGATGTCATTACACCACACCCTTCCTCATTACAGAGATGCACAGATGCACACCTGATTTACTTAATTGGTAGTTGGCTCTAAAGCCTATACAGTTTAGAGTAGGACAACATGTATAAAAATTATCATGTGATCAAAATACTCATTTGCCCAATAATTCTGCACACAGTGTATACATTTATACATGTTTAGGGAATAAAACATTTCATGGGTGTAATTCTTTAGGGCTTTGGACAGATGAATGACATACCATACCTAAGGGATTAGAATGCAGACATCTAATTGCATGAGAGGGATAGAAAGAACCAATACACCCTCTATTACTGGAATCAGCCAGCAAACAAATATCTTGTAGTACAGTTATTTAAAGTAGAAGCAAACTACATTTTCGTAAAAAAAATCTTCTTATAATGCTGTCAAATCCTTTTTTGCCATGTTCAAATAAAGTGTCAATAGATGAAATATCCCCGGAGTTACTGAATCATGTCAGATTAGTAAAATTAAAATATGTTTGTTCCACATATGATTTGACTTTCTGAAGCATCCTGCTTCTAAACCCGTCTAAATCTTTTACTATGGGTCTTCCGTTGAAAATGAGAAGTCTAGAGAGCAAACAAATCATTTATTACACCCTGATAAGCAAACTCCTTTAATTTGCTTCACTGGTGTAGACTTAACGCTCACAATTTTTTATATGACCCACTGAAGCAGAATAATTCCCATTTGACTTCATAGTCATCTTCCTTATTCCCGGCAGAGGAAGCTGTGCACATTCCGACAGAATTTAAGATACTTTCAGTTTATATAAGAACAAAAATTTCAATGTCTAAATTATATTGTGATCTTCATAGTGATTTCACAAAAATACAAAAAGTACAATTTTCTGATTTAGATATGATACATGAAAGCAATGTGTTTTATTACTAAGAAAATCTTACTATTGTCTGTATCTTTCTATGATATGGCTTGATATAAAATTAATTTACTTTAGAAGGTATATCTTTACATATACTGACTTTAAATGGTCACTGTCTCTTCAACAAGCTTTGCATTTCCCAATAACAAAAGAAGAGTGGGTGGGTTCACCAATACAGAAACAAAGTCTCTGCTAATCCTGGGAAATTGCGCGGACCTGCCAGAGAGACTCCAATCATACAAAACAATAGGTGTGATTGTTCAGCAAAAAGATATATCCTGAATCTGGTAAAACTTGACTTTTATTTACTAATGCATTTAAAACTCCATACAGCAATATGCCACAAAGCAGACTTAAGGTCCAATCACACTAAGCAACTTACCAGCGATCCCAACAATGATAGGGATCGCTGGTAAGTTGCTAGGAGGTTGCTGGTGAGATGTCACACTGCGACGCTCCAGCGATCCCACCAGCAACCTGACCTGGCAGGGATCGCTGGAGCGTCGCTACACGAGTTGCTGGTGAGCTCACCAGCAACCAGCCCCCAGCGCCGCGTGGAAGATGCTGCGCTTGGTAACTAAGGTAAATATCGGGTAACCAACCCGATATTTACCTTGGTTACCAGTGCACGGAGCTACACGTGCAGAGAACAGGGAGCAGCGCACACTGAGCGCTGGCTCCCTGCTCTCCTAGTTACAGCACACATCGGGTTAATTACCCGATGTGTGCTGCAGCTAAATGTGCACAGAGCAGGGAGCAGCGCACACTGCTTAGCGCTGGCTCCCTGCTCTCCTAGTTACAGCACACATCGGGTTAATTACCCGATGTGTGCTGCAGCTAAATGTGCACAGAGCAGGGAGCAGCGCACAATGCTTAGCGCTGGCTCCCTGCTCTCCTAGTTACAGCACACATCGGGTTAATTAACCCGATGTGTCCTGCAGCTACATGTGCACAGAGCAGGGAGCAGCGCACACCGCTTAGCGCTGGCTCCTTGCTCTCCTAGCTACAGCACACATCGGGTTAATTAACCCGATGTGTCCTGCAGCTACATGTGCACAGAGCAGGAGCCGGCACTGACAGTGAGAGCGGCGGAGGCTGGTAACAAAGGTAAATATCGGGTAACCAAGGACAGAGCTTCTTGGTTACCCGATGTTTACATTGGTTACCGGCCTCCGCAGAAGCCGGCTCCTGCTGCCTGCACATTTAGTTGTTGCTGTCTCGTTGTCACACACAGTGATCTGTGCTTCACAGCAGGACAGCAACAACTAAAAAATGGCCCAGGACATTCAGCAACAACCAACGACCTCACAGCAGGGGCCAGGTTGTTGCTGGATGTCACACACAGCAACATCGCTAGCAACGTCACAAAAGTTGTTCGTTAGCAGCGATGTTGCTAGCGATGTTGCTTAGTGTGACGGGGCCTTTACGCATTTTAGCAGGTAGCCTTAAACATGGTGTGAGTCCTGAATGCCTATTCTTACCATAGTTTGGTGTATGTCATTATGTCAAGACATTATTATCTTACCTTAGCAGGGACATCCTGGTAATAGCTGGAAGTCTCGGCTCAGCAATTCATGTTGTGATGTCAAAATGTCTCTCCTTTATAACACACATGCCCATGGTTGTCCTTTGTATTCTCATTGCTAGTACAGACATTTCAGCACCAAATTTTTCACCTCCTGGCAGAAAACCACACCAAAACAGCATCAAAACTGTTTTTGTGCATTTTTTTTGCCAAGAAATGCAGATTTGGTGCTGAAATTTCTACAGCATATTCCTGCACCCAATCTACACCTCCTGGTAAAAAAAACCACATCACAACCACATCATAGCGCATGCGAGTTTGATGCATTTTTTTGTTTGTTTTTTTGCCACGAGGTGTAGATTGGGTGCAAGTATATGATGTAAAAATTTCAGCACCAAATCCGCATCTTTTGGCAAAAAATACACAAAAATGTTTTTGACACTGTTTCAGAGCAGTTTTCTGCCAGGAGGTGCCATCGCACCAGGGCAATCGGGAAGAGACAATTAAAGTTCTGTGATTATCGCATCCAAAGAATCCTGCAATCCTGGCTGGCTGCAGGCTGCTATTTTTAGGCTGTGGGGCCCAATAAGCATGGCTCTCCCCAGCCTTAGAATACCAGCCTCAAGCTGTTTGGCTTTATCTTGCCTGGGTGTCAAAATTGTGGGAGGACCACAAGCAGTTTTTTTTTTTAATTTATTTATTTATTTTTATTTATTTTTTTAAAAGCTGCATGTAGTTTCTTTTGTTTTCATACACAGCCAAGATAAGCGCATGGTTGAGGGCTACAGCCTGTAGCCGTGGGATTTATCTGTGCTGGTATCAATATATTAGGGGCCCGCATGCCATTTTTAATATTTATTTATTTCACACCAGTCAAAGGACGCAGACAGTGTGTGTCATTGCAACCAATCACAGATGTTGTAAGAGAAAGAGTGAGTGTGACCTGACTGCAGTCAATCAGAGATACCGGTGGTCAGGGAATGCATTGAATATGTAGGAGGGATAATGAGTGGCCCTGGAAGTAGCATTACAGCCATAGGGAGACACAGTAAATATGCCCTGCTTTATTAATTCCCTATTTTCTTTTGTTTACAGCCCCCCAACTCCATTTACAGCCCCCTACACCATTTTATAACACATATGTTTTGCCTCCGGTGGAATTCACTGGGTTCGGCTATGATCTGCGATTGGATTGGCAATCTTATCAGCAAACCAAGGTGGGTTTGACGTATGTCACAATTGCAATATTCTTCTAATTATAGTGCGTTCATGAACTGCACCTGAACTGGAAATGTTGACGTTCACTTTTCAGAAGAACATCATCATTGTATAATAATACAATGAGTGGCAGCGTGTCAGCTGACTGCAACTAATCAAAGGCAGTAGGACGACCGGTGGGTGGGGAAAGCAGTGCAAGTGTTTGCAGGTCATTATGGTGAACATACCATAGAGCATGACCGCAGGCTGGGCAGACAATAACTGAGCCGTGATGACTGCACGGCAGGCAGATACTGTCACATACTGGGGGCGCGTGTGCCTGCATCCAATCATAGATGAGAGGACGGCCATTGGGCGAGGAAAACACGGAAAGCTGTGTGTATACGATGCACAGTATAGGAAGTGAATGCGCAACCCGGAAGCAGTGTGCCGCCATGACACGGTCTCGGTAAGTATAAAACACTGTTTTATTTCTGTTTACCTTTATTTTTCAATTATTTTCCCCAGTGCCGAAACCGAATCATGCACCCGGAATACCAGATCTGGGTCTGGCACCCGGAAATCTTTGAAACCTCGCGGATCCGAACGTTTACGGTTCGGGTCCACTCAGCTCTATTTGTCATGAAAGCCAGTGTTCTGCTAATTACCCTTATGTCTGTCATCATGGTACTCCTGTGAAAAAGAGTACATGACATGCGTTCATAGGAGATCATTATTTTTTCTATATACAGCAATGCTATGGTATTTCTGTATATGGAACAAGTGATCAGACAATTGCAGGTTTAAGTCTTCTATGGAAACTATTAAATACAGTAAAAAGTAGAAAAACAATTTTTTAAAAACATCTGAAAAAAGTAAGCAAATTAAAATCAATCCACTTTTACCATACTAAAAGTTGAGAAATAAAAAAATACTAATACATGGTATTGCAGCATTCCCATAGGTCCAGTATGTTAAAATATAAAATAAATTAATCCAATCGGTAAACAGTGTAAAGAAAGAAGTAAAAATGCCAGAATTGCATTTTTGGGGGCATAAACAGAAAAAATAGAATAACAGGTGAACAAAACATCATATAGGCCCCAGTATGTTGCCAATATGTTACCAATAAAATAATTGACTTATGTTGTAAAAAATAAAAACTTCTACAGCTCCTTATCTCAAAAGTTGAAAAAGTTACAGCTCTTGGAAAGTTGCGACACAAACAATTTTTTTATTTATTTTTAAATTCAGATTTTTTTTCCATCACTTAAGTAAAACAAAAAATATCCATGAGTAATATCTACATAATCATACTGACAAGGAAGAATCATACTGCCTGGTCAGTTTTAGGCAAAACAGTTGGGAATAAACACTATGTGAAATTAACTCCACAACAAAATTTCAGGTCCCAAAAGACATAGAGCTAAGTCTATTGCTGTTACGGTGGGACTGGGAGATCAGGATAAGGTGGTAAATATCCCAATCACCAGTCGAGGCCCACTATACTCCAGATGACAAAGGAGCTGCTGGCAACCCGAAGGTTAGTCGGAGAATACAGAGCTGGGTGGCTCTGAGATAACAAGCGCCGGACGCCTAACCCTACCTAAGGCTTTCAAACAAAGGCTTATACCACAATGCAATGCTCTATACATGGAGGTGTGCTTACAACAAGCATATGAGAAGACTGCACACCTCCATGTTGTCTCCAGACCCTTTTATAACCAGGGTCCTCCCTAAACACCCACATCACCGATGACCTCATGGCTGCCACGCCCCAAACACCTCACCAGTCATCATCTGATGACCAATGGTGAGGTGCCGTGTCATAGGGGCGCGCCTCCGTGAGCCATATGATGTGTGTTGGCCTATCAGAGCCTGCCACCTCACTGACATACCCAGTGAGGTCCTTACTGGACCTATCCTCTGATGCACCAAGTGCCTGAGCATGCTCAGTAGCCTGAACAACAGTCTCAGAAATCAGACTATCTGACCTAGCATGCTCAGTAGGCACAACACAGAACTTAGACATAGCAAGATGTCCAAGTACCTGTGCAAAAGAGGCTTTTCGCACTAAGTGTAGGAGCATGCTCAGTAGCTTGAACTGAGGACTCAGCCTCAGAAATGGCACAGTCAGGCTGAGCATGCTCACTAGTCGAAACACTGGACTTTGGCTCTGGTTTGGGTAAATCGGCACGCACATATGCACTAGCCGCACCTCCACACTTAGACGTGGAAGAGGAAGCAGCCAGTTGGACAACTCGAGCTATGGCAAAAAATGGTGGCCGGCGCCTGGGCACAACTGTATCCACAGCAGGCTGCTTGCGGCTATGGCGGCTCCGATTCGTAACAATTGCTCTGCATCACCTGCGACACTGAATGTGCAATGCGCTGCCACCTGATTACAGAAGTTTCCAGGAAGGGTGGGAATTAATTGAAATCTCACACATAGATCTGACAAGTTTAACATTTCTCAACTAATAAAACGATCTGTCCCTAGGTTATTTATTACCAATGCCATTTGCTGTGAAAAAAATATTTAGCCTAGCACCATTTTAAATGCTGTTAAATTCTCTGCCATTACTATCTCTTTCTGTTGGGCATTCTGCAGTTGGACTGCTCTAACTGTAAAGAATGCTTTCCTCTTTAGCTGCCAGAATCACCTTCCCTCCACAAATAATGAGTGCCCCTTGATACTTTGTATGGTCTTTGGACAGAATAAACCATGTTCTAGTCCTTTTTATTGTCCACTTTGTATTGATACATAAAGATGGGATCACTTCTGAGATGTATTTTTACTAAATAAAACATCTCTTCTAACCTCTCATTATAGAAGAGGCCTTTCATCCCATGTAATAATCTAGTGGCTCCCTTTTGAACTGACTCTAACTTTCCAATATCCTTTTTAAAATGTTGAGTCCAAAACATAATTTGTTTTTTCTCTCTTTTCCTACACCCTAAAATATTGTTTGCTTTTTTCAGCTGCTTCTTGTCCTTCTTCTCATGGTATGTTTCTATTTCATCTATATGCAATGGTAGGATTACTTCGGCCATGGAGCATTACTACACAGTTATCACAGTTTCCATCATTCATAACCCATTAGGCTGAAAATGTGACTTGACACGTGGATTAATATGGTAATTATTTGCTACATGCTCATAGCTGGGTTTATCTGGCTGATCCAATATGTTTGATTATTGGAGCAGATAGAAGTAAGACTATATGTTGTAGTTACAAATGTCTGGATACATAGGGCAGCTTTGAACAATTGATAATGAGCTACCTCTCTGTGCATTTTTTTAGGGTTTTGTTCATTATTGACCTACAGTATCTTACATATTTATTGCTTATTGCTATGTTATAGTAATTTATATAGTAGGAAAAAAATGTAGGCTATATATTATATTTCACCTGACCTGTACATATTACGTTTAATATACTGCGCTCTAATTTGTACCAGAGAATATATAAAATGAATGTGGTTAGTGTAAAATCACATTTTTGTAAGGGTCATTATTCTTTCAATCATTTCTACATGTAATATCCAATCCAATTATAAGTGTTTGTATTAATTTATCTCAGGATTGAAAGATTATTTTAATAGTATGTGGCATTTGAAACTTCTGTGACACAATCTAATTACAAGATTAATCAATGTAATATTTCTTAGTTTCTAAGAGTCCTACGTTTTGTATATATTTTAGGTGGAAACCAAGATCACAAAGATGCTCCTCCCAGTTGACCACATTGCAGAATTAGTAGCTAGAGTTTATTATGCATCTGATTATTAAACAGATATTTGGTGGTGGTTCATGTTAGTTGGCAAGGATTGATTTCAGTGTGCTATAAGTATATATAGTCATAGACTTGTTTATAATGATATATCAGCAAAAACATTAGTGCATGCCCTCATCATCTCCCGCCTTAACTACTGCAACCTCCTGTTCTCTGGTCTCCCTTTCAACACTCTTGTACCCCTCCAATCTGTCCTAAACTCTGCGGCCCGCTTAATCCATCTCTCCTCTCGCTATTCCCCAGCTTTGCCACTCTACCAATCCCTTCACTGGCTTCCCATTGCCCAATGACTCCAGTTCAAAACATTAACCATGACATACAAAGCCATCCACAACTTGTCTCCGCCTTACATCAATCACCTAGTCTCCCGGAATCTACCTGCACGAAACCTCAGATCCTCGCAAGATCTCCTTCTCTACTCTTCTCTTATCTCCTCTTCCCACAATCGCGTACAAGATTTCTCCCGTGCATCCCCTATACTCTGGAATGCTTTACCTCAGCATATCAAACTCTTCCTACTGTGGAAAGCTTCAAGAGGAACCTGAAGACTCATCTCTTCCAACAAGCTTACAACCTACAATAACCCTCAGTCAAGTACACCATTGCGCAACTAGCACTGTCCTCACCTATTGTACCATCACCCATTCCCTGTAGACTGTGAGCCCTCACGGGCAGGGTCCTCTCTCCTCCTATACCAGACTGTTTTTTGTATTGTTATTGATTGTTGTACACATACCCTCTTTCACTTGTAAAGTGCCATGGAATAAATGGCGCTATAATAATAAATAATAATAATATCTGGAATTTTCAATCTTAAAATAAAGTAATCCCCCAATTAATGAGATACGTATTCTTTCTGTGCTGTTAACAAAAAAAATTAGAAAACTTCCAAACCTTTCAGAGTCTCTCCCCATTGGGAATGTAAATCCAACCATACATGGAGTTTCTGCATCATTCCACAAGTGCTCCACCCACATATCCACAATTCAGCCTCTTAAAGGGTCATTAGCTTCAATTGAATGTGTTGTCCTTCAATCATCTATTTCCTTGGGTTTTATATGAGACTACTTTCCATTGCTCTTTACCAGATAACTTACAATCCTTTACTGTACAAAAGTGGTAATCTGGTATATGGTATAAATAAATAATAATAATAATAATAATAATAATAATAATAATCTGTTATGGATATTCGTCTGCTTGCTCCCCTGATCTTCTGCCCTTTTACCAATGTGATTGAAATTAATCATGCATCAGCTTTTGCTACCGCTTAGTTCCTGGATACCAACTTGGGAAGTCACTGTGATAAGGTGCATACATTGTTGCAACAATTTAAGGTAAAGCATAGACAATACCTTAGGCTTTGTAAAAAAAAAAAAATTGCAAATTTTTTAAAAATAAATATAATTTTTATTCAAACTTCTGTCAACTCTATATAGTTTGTAGGTTTTTCTGGTTAAGACTTTAGCCATCAAACATGTTTTGGCCATTTATTCATCTTCTTTGTAAAATATGTTAGTTGCCTAGTAAATGATCACTGTTACTTGTAGCATAAAGACTTAAAGAGTGCTAAAAGCTATAACTTAAACCTACTGGATCCAAGTGTTAAAGATTAAGCGTCGTTTTAATTTATGTTTCAGAAATAAATACACAAAGAAAATAAGAAACTTTGTAATTTATCTTATAAGAGAAATCTTCTACTTTCTCTTTCTGGACTGATCTTTCATTTGAAAAAATTCTTAATTTTTAGGTAAAATCTGTATTCAGTGAATATCGATTTTCCCATTACTGAAATAGGAGATGGCAGTTGCTACTGATTCTATATAGATGAGGAGGGGGAGGAGGATGGAGGAGCTAAAGGAAGAGCTCCCCCTCCCAAAAATATAAAATCTTATATCTCAGTAATGGGAAAATCTGTCCTCACTGAATACAGATTTTATTCTGAAATTTAAATTTTGTCAATGATTTATCAGTCCTGGAAAAAAAAAAAAATCTGATAAAATATATACCAAAGATGATTTCTTTATGCATACTATTGACTTATAAAAGAAAAATTAAAATGACGGTTAATTTTTTAAATTTCTTACAATGCACCCTAACAAAAGTTATCTGCAGATGGATATTTTGGTCCCTTCAGGCTCTGAAGCTGAGGTGGTACTGTACCCTCTGACCCCCTATATCTGCACACCTAAAATCATAGATACTCTGTGAACTCTGCAGTCAGTAGTAGATTCAGTTTGAACAAATATTGACTATGTGAATCAGCTTTGATTTTTAGCTAGTGGTAAAATTCAGTGTACAGGGAGCATCAGAAATTATACAACAAGAAGGCCAAAGTAATATGATGATGTCTCTGGAAATGTTAACAAACTCCTTATGTTTCTAACACTAATTGTGATATTGGAGAAACTTTAACACAAAGAAGTGATCATACTTTTCATATTATTATTCAGGAATATCCTATTTCAACTTAATCAATCAGTAAAGTACGAATATAATTTTAACAAATACCTTCCTTTAGTAGGCGGCATGGTGGCTCAGTGGTTAGCACTAGAGTCTCACAGCACTGGGGTCTTGGGTTCGTGTCCCACCAAGGACACGACATGCAAGGAGTTTGTATGCTCTCCCCATGTTTGCGTGGGTTTGCTCTGGGTTCTCCGGTTTCCTCCCACACTCCAAAGACATACTGATAGGGAATTTAAATTGTGAGCCCCAATGGGGACAGTGTTCCTGATGTATGCAAAGCACTGCGGAATATGTTAGCGCTATATAAGTAGTTAAGTCCACTCATATGGTGACAGTTTATTTATTAGTTTGTTAGTTGCTTATTTTCATAACTAAATATAAGTAAGCTGCAATGCTCAGCACATGCATCAAGAGACATGACTAATATAACTATACTACATTTCTAATTAGATATATTTGGTAATATTATTATTACTATTACACCTACTATTTATTGGGATAGGAGCTCTGAGATTGAAATGCCCCTTTCAGCTCCATAAAGTTAAACCATCACAGGTTTTTGCTCTGTAAGCTGATGACAGCATGCTGCAAGGGTTAAAACATAGAACTCAGGTATGCCTGTCTTTTCAAGGCTCGATCTGTAGTTTATTTGCAATTTTTTTAAGCAGCTTGACTTCTCATTGCTTGGATTACAATGTCACATGCATGGCAGTCCAGCATGCCCCCTCCTGTGATTGACACCTCATTGTCTGTGTACAATCTCTATTGAGAGCCTGGTGTGGGCAGGGGCAGCTCTCTCAGCACTGCTAGTTGGCTAAATCTAAAAATTCTGATTGTGTCAGAACGGCTGCACCCAGTAATCTAAGTGATATATCATTGGATTTAGGATCTTTTGCCTACATAATGCTGCTGTCAGATGAGGTAGCAAAAATCTGCTGATAGATTCCGTTTACGTAGTCCCACTAACATTTTTTTATGACTAGCTCTAGTAAACTCTTGTGTTTTATTTTTGTATTTCCTGTGGATAATCCTGATTCTGCCTTCAGCTTATTTACTGGTTTGCTTTCCTTATGATTTTGTCCCTACATATACCTCTGGGTTGTGCTGGACCATTCTGTTTGCAAGCCTATACTACCAGATATTGGCTGCTCCATGGACTCAAACTATGTAATTTCACACCTTTGTAATAGGGTATAAATGGTGAAGGTCAGGGCTCCCTTGAGATCTGATAGCTGGAACACGTAGTGCAAAGCATGTATGTTAATATGTATTTTAGAAGTGCCAGAAAACTGTACCTCTATAACACTATCTCTTTCAAACTATCTCTATTGTTTTTGCTTTGATTTGGTCATTTGAGGTGGGAATCTACAGGATTCCATATGCTGAAATATACTGTATATGGTCATCCTTTTTTTTAAAAAAAAAAGGTTAATTTTTATTAATTATGAACCAACATGGTTACATAACACAAATAATATAGTCATTTTCCCCGCAAAAATAATACAGAGAAAAAAGAACAAAAACAGTCACAGAAATAACACCTAAGTGACACAGTAAACAGTACCTGCCGTTCATCCCCAATAGTAATGTAGTCCCAGATTAGCTATTCTAAATCAATATAATATGTTACCCCTGACATAAAATATCTCACATCATTTTCAGCAACCATATACATTCCAGATATGCAATTCCACCCTGCTTTTGTATACCATTAACCAGTTATGAGAAGAAGGACCTGGTCCCCATACTGTCCGGTAGCAAAGCCAAGGATGGAGGGCCCAAAGCATCCCGCCACACCAACTAAATTTATAGAATATCTTCAGTGCATTTCTTTTAAGGTTTACCCCTCTCTCCAACCGAAGTGCAGCGTTTACTCTCTCCCTAAGGTCCGTCAGCCATTATTTCTAGTGGGAAAGGTGTACTTGATCCAAAGAGAGTATGAAACCTTGCTGACTCCCCTGATTTTGCAGTATTCATCCTATACAGGTGGAAACTATTACTGTTCATAATCAACAGTTGCTGGCTGCCTATATCATGCATAATGTATAAAATCTAGGCTTCTTTACCTGTTTATGATTTGTTAATTATAGTACTGTATCTATATGGCACTTTGATTTCAGTTGTCATTTCCCAATTCCTTCTTTTCATTTTATTTCTCATTCTTAGACATCTTTCATTTCTCTACCAGATAGTTATAAAAGTTACGGTACCTATACTTTATAAAAAAACTTTCTTTTAAAAACTCAATTCCCATAACTAAGATGCTGTTTCTATGTTAATACAGAACAACGCATTCTATGGATCCCTTATCTAAGGGACGTCTATGATTTCATTATGGAATGGTGCATGCGCAAGCTAATGAGATGATGTTGTACTTAGTCTTTCTCCAATGCAACAGATATGCCCAAGGGGGTATTCAGGGTGCTGATACCCAGCTGATTCTAATTATATGTGCACCTGTACTCAAACCTGATATAATTAAGCACTATGCACTTTATTATATATTGTTTATATACAGATTGATGGGTTTTATGAGTTGTATAATTGTATTCACTTACTTTATATATAAATTGTACATTTGACTTATGAAAGATTCACATTTATATATAAATGAACTCATAATTATGTATTTGATTGACATCACTCCATTGTGCATTCCTGTGTTGCTTGAGAAAGGTCCAGTGTTGAGTCGTTGCACATGGGCCAATAAAAGGCCACTTTTTTGTACAGTTTATTGAAGGGCTGCTTGGAGTAATTTTGGTGCTACTTTAATTTTTTCATAGATTACATTGATAGATAGATAGAGTGATAGATAGATGGATAGATAGATAGAGAGATAGATAGAGAGATAGATAGATGATGGATAGATAGATAGATAGATATAGATAGATAGAGAGATAGGTAGATAGATAGATAGAGAGATAGGTAGATAGATAGAAAATGGATAGATAGATAGATAGATAGATAGATAGATAGATAGATAGATAGATAGAGAGATAGGTAGATAGATGGATAGGTAGATAGATAGATATAGATATATAGATATAGATAGATAGATAGATAGATAGATAGAGAGATAGGTAGATAGATAGGTAGATAGAAAGATAATGGATAGATACATACTGTAAATAGATATATAGATAGAGAGATAGTTAGATAGATAGATAGATAGATAGATATAGATAGATAGATAGATAGATAATAGACAGAGAGATAGATGGATAGATAATAGATAGATAGATAATCGATAGATGGATGGATAGATAGAGAAAGAGACTTCCAAAGCCCCCCATCCCAGATGTGGCTCCCCCAGACCCCACCCTGGATATGCCCCATCCACCGTTACTACAGTCCCCACCCTGGATATGCCCCATCCACCGTTACTACAGTCCCCACCCTGGATATGCCCCATCATAAGCCATGGACTTCCATAGCCCCCACCCTAGAAGTGCCCCCACAGTCCCCACCCTGGATGTTCCCCATCCATCCTTCCTACAGTCCACACCCACCGTCCCCACAGTCCCAGTCCCTAATGTACACTTGCTTTGGCAAAACTAATTTGTATTTGGTCCTGCCAATAAAGCTTATTTGATTTGATTTGATAGAGAAAGGGAGAGAGATAGATATTCCACAAGTTATTTACACTGCAGTTTTGAATGCTTAATTTTCAACATGCATTACCTTGCTATTATTTGTACCTGTGAATGTACAGAACCTTGTTAAAACACATTAAATATTAAACTTTACTAGGTAAGGTGATCTAAGTACCACCTGGACACTGATTAAATTAGTGTAAACGGTATCTAATTTTAAACTATTCCTACAAAGTTTCATACAGGAGAGACTGACTTTTCTGTTACATCTCTGCATCATGATCATGATCCATCCAATAATATTCTCCCACTCATTGATGTTTCAAATGTTTAAAAATATTTAAATTATCAAGTTGAAAAGAATTCAGATTTTTTTATTTTCAGAGGTTTAACTTTTAGATTAAGGATATTTTCCCACTGTCATTAGCATATGCATTCCATGTGCTATATAACCTTTGATATGGTTCTGGGCTAGAAACACACTGTCACCATTCTTACAAAGAAAAAAATTTGTCAAGGACATAGTTGTCTCTTATTGGCTTCATCAATGTTGATGTTATTGATTACTGGGAATTATTCCATATATATATATATAAAATGATATTATATATAATGTATTACTGCTATATAGTGGTAGATCAAAAACTGTCATGATCTTGGAAGGTCATTGAAATTTTAGCCCATGGCAACTAGTCTACCCTCTAGAAATATGTGATCCGATCTTTTGCTGTTGTAAAATCCCAGGGGAACCAATTATTTGGACTGTGATTTGAACCAAACCCATTCTCCCAGACTTAACACGTCTCCACTTCAATATGAAAAGTCAATGGCCAGTGATAGATATTCCTTTGGGTTTTTTTAAAGGCTTACGTTACTAGGGACATGTGTCCACATACTCATTCGACACACAAGTGAATTTTGACAAATGTCAAACTGTTCAACTATTCAGAGAATAAACATTATTTTTGCGTTTTTGGTTGACAGATAGACCATATATCTAGTTATAATTATTTTTGAAAAAAAAATGTTAGAAGGTCATTGTGATACACCTAGAAGAAGTTAATTCCCAGTTACCCATACTGTTCAAACGTAGATTGATTAAAGAGATTTCCCAGTTCCTAAAAAAAACTGTTAAATTCTTTTGAAAGCACGATTTTGGATATAAAACCCTAACTGTCTATTTTATTAACCACCAACAAAATATGCAGTTGCATATAACAATAAAATCTTATTAAATATAAAACAGCATTTAAAATTTCAAACATGTACAGGATATCTCCAAAAACTGACCTCTCCAAGGGTATGAGTGTGTGGGACGCCATTTACCTCTGTCTACTGTTTCCCCTGTAGGCTACTTCATGTGATTATAGGATTTCAAATGGTTATTTGTAACCTTTGAGTTACTATAGCGGTACACTTGTGTTGTTATCTTGTACTTTGTCTTATTATGTATATTTGGTATAATTATATTACTCCCACTATTACCTATTTGACCCACTCAAGAAGTTCGCTGTGACGTGGCAGTGGGCTTAATACAGTCTGATCAGAATGGTAACAAAGAACCTCATATTCTATTTAATTTTTTGCCTAACGGCTTTTGATCATTTTATTTTTTTGGGATGTGCGATCCATGTCTTTTTCTCTTTATAGTTAGTCCACTATTACCTAAGGCTGTCATTATTCATTCTATATAGGAGATTTTTTGACTCGGTGTTCCCAACATAATATATTATCTACCCTTGGAAGGGTCAGTTTTTGGAGACATCCTGTATATGTTTGTGATTTTAAATGCTTTTTTATACTTAATAAAATTTGATTGCTATATGCAACTGCATATTCTGTTGGGGGTTCATATTTAGTTGAACATTCCCAAACATTGGTTGTGATTTTGGCGTCTATTTTATTAGTCTAATACCCATATCCGGCATCGGACTGGTTACAAGAGGAATCTCCGGTTATGCCAAGCCTGGATTCAGTTACCTGCATTGCACTCCAGAGCTCACACCTGCAGCCTGGACTGATCTCAGAGTTTGCAGGACTGAACCGCGAGTGCCGACTGATTGATTTCCCAGCGATTGCGGTTCAGTTCATGACAGCTGCGGACAGGCCGGGCTGATCTCCGGAGTTCAGGTGAAAGCACCGGAGATCAACCCGGCCTGTCTACAGCTGACATGAACTGAACCGCAATCGCCGGGAAATCAATCACTCGGCGCTTGCGGTTCAGTCTAGGCTGCACTCTGGAGCTCAGGTGAGAGCTCCGGAGAGCAATGCAGGTAACTGAATTCAGGCCTGGCATTACTGGAGATTCCTCCAGTAGCAAGTCCGATGCTGCCCATGTCATGTCTTTCATGCTCAAGATGGAAAATCCCTTGAGTCTATACAAGTTAAAAGATTTCAGAGGCATAAAATATGAGACTGTTTGAAAAGTAGTCATGTGGGTAAATTACCCGTTCTCTGCCACCTCAAGTGCTGTGCATGCGCCATCTCTGGAGCAACTGTTTCTATTCATGTTTAAAGGGCTTCAGGGTGCGATGAACCAGGCAATAAGAATAAGAGTTTACTATGGGCAAATATTCAGGGTTATGGGGTTGTACACATTGCATCATTAAGTGACCAAACTCTTTAGGTTAAACTGATGTTTCACATGTTTCAACTTTCCTAAAATTATATGACCCACACTCATTCTAACCATAAAGGGAGCACTATTGTAATATAGTATAACAAACCTTTTACTGCTTTTTTACATGTACATCCACATCTTGGCCTTATACAGAGCCTAGAATTGTAACACAGCCTTAGGACACAGCAATGCAGTCTCTTCACCTTTGGAATTGGTGAGGGTCACTAAGGCCGGACTCTTAGCAGCGTTTCTGGCAGTATGCACTACGTTATGTATAACTGGGGAATAACTCTGCATAATATAAATATTTGGTGATCAAAGTTCAAGCTATTCTATTGAAGATCAATAAATGGACAGAGTATTTTCACTTTATGCAAAAAAATCCACAACTAACAAGTATTAAATGAATAGGTAATACTGCATTGAAATTTTAATCATTTAGTTAATTATTAAATATTTATAAAAAATAAATCAATTTATTCCATAATCTCCATTCTTTTGATTATTTTAGTTTTGCATGACAATCTAAACCGTGATACGTATATACTATTATATATAAAGAATACTTGTCTTTCTGTCTCAGAAATCTGCCATTTCCCCTCTCTATTATCAATCCTACGGAGGGACAGGTGGTGCCATGGGGAAAAAAAAGCATATACTACCTGGGCCAGTCTTCAAGCAGCAAATTAGGGCTGCTGCGGGTGCAGCACTCTACTTTAGTTCATGGCCACACCACAGAAATGTAGACCTGCCCACACTGCAACCTGGGTGCAGCTGTCAGCTATAGTGGAGGGAGTATGGCTACCTAGTTTTTCTTTCCAGAAAGGAGCTTTTAGGTGGGATTGAAGGAAGACATTGGTAAGAACCAGATTCAGATAGTAAGGAGCTGGCGGCTTTTGCTCTCTGTGAGGAGGGGGTATGACTCAGCTCAATCTCCTGATAAGTCCAGGGCTGCAAATTGTATCATGTCTATGGACACTTTGCAGGGGCTTATTGAGTTATTGCAGCAACTTGAACTTACATACAGATCAAGTCGCAGCACCTGTGTCAAGCATCACTTGATCTGCAGGAAAGTTCAGTCTGCTGCAATATCTCACTAAGTGCCTGATATGGAGCAACCAGACACAATGCACAATCCTGCACTAGACCAATCAACCCATTACAGGACATCATGTTATACTATATAACTCCTTACAATTAATATGTGACTCCTCTATCCAGGTGCAGGGTTCATCAGTATAGTTCTGATAAAAGTCTATATTTATGCACACTTTATAGTACATCAATTCTACTGAATATTATGTGGCTGGTTTAAAAAAAACTGACATACAGTTATTAGATGTTATACAGTCATATATACGTATTGTTATGAACCGGCGCCGCCATAGCCACAAGCAGCCTGCTTCGGTTCCTGTTGCGCCCAGGTGCCAGCTGCCATTCTTGGCCGTACCTTGGGTCGTCCAGTTGGCTGCTCCTTCCACCATGTCTAAGTGTGGAATCGTGGCTAGTGCGCATGTGCGCGCCGATTTACCCCAGCCAGAGTCTAAGCCCAGTGTTTTGCCTAGTGAGCATGCTCAGCCTGATTGTGTCATTTCTGAGACTAAGTCCTCAGTTCAGGCTACTGAGCATGCTCCCACAATTAATCCTAACAGCCTGTTTGCACAGGTACTTGGACTTCGTGCTGTGTCTAAGTTCTGGGATGTGCCTACTGAGCATGCTCAGGTAGATAGTCTGATTTCTGAGTCTGTTGTTCAGGCTACTGAGCATGCTCAGGCACTTAGTGCATCAGAGGCTAGGTCCGGTAAGGACCTCACTGAGCATATCCATGAGGTGGCAGGCCCTGATAGGGCAGAGGGTGTCAGGTGTCCTGATGACGTAGCCACTCCGGACTGGCTCGCAGAGGCCCGACCCTATGATCTAGCACCTCACCATTGGTCATCAGACGATGACTGGTGAAGTGTTTGGGGCGTGGCTGCCATGAGGTCATCAATGACGTGGCGGTTCCTGGTGACGTCGCTGATGATATGGCACTCTGCTATTGGACCTTGGTGGTTCCAGCCTGGGTTAGGGCGCATCTAGGTTATAAAAGGGGCTGGAGACAACATGGAGGTGCGCAGTCTTCACTCATGTTCACTTAGAATTCATGGTGGCATAAGCCTTGTTGGAAGCGGTAGGTAGGGCTAGGCGAATGGTGCCTGTCACGCCAAGATTCGTGGCTCAGCACACGAGGGTCAGGTGCCGTGCTTCCTTGCTACCGTTCCTGTTGTGCAATAGCAGTCCAGTGGTGTTAACTGGGCTGCGGCTGCTGCGTCACCTGTCCAGTTGTGCCTCCTACGTGCATGGACAGCATACCTCAGGACCACTGTGGAGTTAACAGGGTGTTCCAGGATTGGGTGTGTGAACCTATTATCCTCCCTGGCTTCCCAGTCAATGCTACTGGTGTTATCCCTTGGCCTGACGTGTCTTCTACACACGTGACCATTTGAGTAGTGACCAGAAATGCTAATCGAAGTACCGCTCGGCCTGTCGTGTCTGACACACATGGCCGACAGGGCGCTGTCGCAGCGGTCTTCTTGGTCAATGCTACCTGGTCACCATCCGGCCTAACGTGTTCCCTGCACACGTGGTCGGGGTTGCGCCAATTCCACCGAAACGCTAACTGGGTTGTCGTCCGGTCTGACGTGTCACTACACAAGTGACTGGTTCCCTGGGTTATCTCAGAGCCATCCAGCTCTATAGTCTCCGCCTAACCCACAGGGTGCCAGCAGCTCCATTACCATCTGGAGCACGGTGGGCCCCGATTTGGATATATACCCCCTGGTCCTAATCTGCCGGTTCCCCCGTAACACGTATATACATACAACAATGAATATACTATATAGTATAACACGCAATGTTTGTAGTCACAGAATATCATACACGGGTCATGTATTCTCCTGTATACTGTATGTGCTATACTATACGCACAGATATCAGATGTTATTTACAGGATAGTATGTGGCTATTATAAACTCTGATATTTGTACTCATTGCATCATGTATATCATTACATATTATCCTACATATCCCATATGGCATCTGTAGTCAGTACTGTATATGATATACCAGTAAAAATGAGTGACTTGATTTACATGACACTGGTCTAGTGGCCAGCTCAGTAATCCATGGCCACTAGACAAATGTCCTGTGAACTGCCTCATACATAAAGTGGATTCCAAGATCTACTTTTGATTTATAGTGCTTAATTAATGTGATCCTTGCAGCATAACACATATATGACTTTGCATTAGGAAACAAATGAAAAAAGCCACCAAGGATTTTAGTAGGTAAAGTAAAGTCAGATATAGCCATTACACAGTACATAGCACCGACACATTTATAAGATTATCTCAGAAAAGGAAAACATTTTTAACACATCCAATTGTGGAACTTATTATCATTATTCCAAGATCTATTGGTTAAAATGTACTTTGCCTGTGTGACAACCCCTTTAAGGCTAGTGTGATATACACCAGTATTATTAAATTGGGGCTAATAAATATAGGTGAGTAATCATGGCCCACTGCTTTGTGTTTGCCTCCCAGACCAAGACTTGCCAGCCCGTCCCTGTTCCTATGCATGGTTTATAGCAACCATCTGCAGAAGGAAATTCCATGCTATGATCCATCCATAATAAGGTAAAAATTACATTTAAACACACTCCATTAATAAGCACCATCTCAACACTTTACTTTTAGTACTTTATCTATTAGCATGTTTTTGCTATGTAATCTGAAGAAACCACGGTGTATGGGTTATATCACTGAATTCAGGGATGTGTCACTTATTAGGCTGTGTGCTGTTGTTTCAATACAGTAAAGGCTTTATTCCCAGGAGATAATTTCTGCCTGGACTACAGGGCTTGTGATCAGTTGTCTAACCATGCGCCCTATAGACAATATATATATATACATATATATACATATATATATATACATATATATATATATACATATATATATATATATATATATATATATATGTATATATATATATATATATATATATATATATATATATATATATATATATATATATATATATATATATATATATATATATATATATATATATATATAGGGAGGCTGGTGTGGGCAGGGCCAGCTTTTTGGGCTCTGTTGCTGCATTTTACATAACATAACTTTGATTGTGTCACAATTGTTGCCCAACTAAACTAAATGATACATTGTTAGAGTCAGGGTCTCTTTTCTCTATATTATTCTGCTCTAAGACAAGGTAGCAAAAAGCTGGTGACATATTCCCTTTAATTGTTTAGTTAGGTATTGTGTTCCATTTAACTGCATAAAATACATATCATTATGAACTATTATTATGAATATTAATAATAAAATCAACAATTATTAATAAACTCATGCGTAATGGCTTGTGTCTTATTATAGCCCAAGACCAAAAATTAATGTGCTTTTTGTATCTTAAGTGCAATGAACACAGAAAGAGGAGCAATTCATGACTGTCCTCAAAAGTTGTATTGCAGGCCAATATTTTTCATGAGATGAGAGAAGCCAATGGTCTTGAACCTTTTACCAGAGCTGAATACTAATTCAGCTGCATCCGAGAGAGTCTATTTAGTGTCATAACTTATGTTGTCTGTGACCTCAGGCTGAGTTATATAACATGCTCTTTATGGAAATATATTTTATTTAGGACCTATTTTCTGAACA
Source organism: Anomaloglossus baeobatrachus (assembly GCF_048569485.1). NCBI lineage: Eukaryota > Metazoa > Chordata > Amphibia > Anura > Aromobatidae > Anomaloglossus > Anomaloglossus baeobatrachus. The sequence continues at coordinate 156,174,872 of NC_134354.1, read as the reverse complement.
TAATCGTCTTTGTTTCAAAAGTACTATTGTACGGTATTAATTTTTAACATGTACTGTATCAATGTAGCATTTCACACGTATCCTGGCCTAATATTAAAGCAAATATAGTGCGATGTAAAAATTAGAACAAACAGATGAAAAATAAATCGATAGAAAGCAACATAGGACATAGGCAGGAGTAAAGACAGACAGATAGATAGATAGATAGATAAAAAGATGGATGGATGGATGTATAGATAGATAGATACATGATACATAGATAGATAGATAGATGGAGAGATAGAGGGATAGATTAATAGATATATTGATAGATAGATAAATAGATAGAGGGGAGGATATATCAGAGGTGCAGCATGAGCTAATGGGGCCCACTTACACCTTTGTGTCCATGTGTGTTTCCGCTACTAAATATACTGTAGATAGCTAAATAGATGATATATAAAAAATAATGATTGATAGATAGTTGATGGATAGATAGATATTTTCATGTTACACTTTGATATGTTAAATAGCATTAGGAATGTAAGGCAGACAAAGAATCTACAGAAGGTAGAGAGCTGTGGGGAAATCCTTGAATCAAAAGGGAAAACCCTAAGAGACAAAATAGCCTTCAATGGTCTCAATAATTTAAGTTCCCGGCTTCATAAATAAAATGAGCATGCTAGAAATACATAAAACATGTGGATTTTATGTCCCTGAAGGGTTCAGAAACTGGTGGTGCTGTAAGAATTCTATTTGATAAAAATGGAATAATCACATGTCTATAAAGTTCCATATAAATGGTTTTCATACTGTAGATTACTTTTAACATTGGGCACTGAGCATGTATTTCTTGATCTACAATAGCTTATCCTTAAAGTTAGTTTACTAGTCAAAACCCTTTGTGAATTGTAGATGTAGTGTCATGTGCAGTGATTTATGAGGCGGTAAGAGAAAGAAAACATTCTCTGCTAAATACTGTGAAATATATATGTAACATTTTATGATAGGGAAATTCAGGTATATATGTATAGTACAGGAGCGGACATATCATTGGTGCGAGCTGTGCAACGGCACAGGGGCTCAAGAGGTGTTCTGCATGGTGCAGGTCCACGTTTACGGAGCACTACTTGTTTGGACTCCGTACACACTTTCAACAAGCAACCTGGTTTGTGTAAGTAGCTCTGTTCTACTGGGTGTCAGCTGTTTTATTCATCTCTACTTCTGGCAGTTTATTCGTTAATGCCTACTGGAGCAGTAGCTGGTTTCTCAGTGAACCAAGTTTGCCAATCACCATTTCCAGCTGGCTCCTCCTATTTAAATCTGGGGATTTTTCTGCATCATCGCTGAAGATAATCTCTGCTTGCAGTTGCGAAATCCCGGCATCCGTGGCATTCCTCAATTTGGTGACCAGCGAATCGTTGTTTGCCCAGTTTGGTAGTTCCGTAGTGTGAATTACTCCTACCTTTTTTTGATTTATTCCCTCCGGTGTTTTTTTTTCTCTCCTCTGTGGTTATTTGCGGTGTGAGTGTGTCTCAGGTCTATCTCCTTGTCTGTTTCTTTTAGAGGTTGTTACTTGGTGTCCTGCCCGTTCCGGGGTTGGTTGTTCAGGAAGAAGTATTAGGCGAGGGCCAGACAGGAGACGTGGACTAGGGAGGAGACTTGGAACTCCCTACCATCAAAGGTACCTCCAAGGTCAGTGTGAGTGCAGGGCACACAGTCTTAGGGCCAGCTTAGCACCACCTGACAAGAGGGTGGGGGCTCATTTTTACCTTCCAAGTAGGTGGAATTAGGCATTTTGATGAGCTATTGGAGTGTAATAGGGCTTGTTATCTTGGTCTTGCACAGAGGTACTTTTCTGGCTGTGTCTACCAGTGGTATAGTAACTGCAGAAGTTAAATCAGATGGTTTCAATCAGGGTGACATGATGAAGTTTGGAATCTTACTCAATGTCAAAGAGCTTTCAAAAACGTAAAAGGCATAATATTCCAATTAAACATGGATTTTTGTGTTACACGTTTACAATAGTTTCTGATTATAGACTATTTTTGTGTAGCATTTAATGTCTGTTATACACATTATCCATTCTGATGAAAGGCAGAGCAACTCATTACTTAATATGTTAGGATTTGATGTTTGCATAGTATATAACCCTATGTATCCAGAAAGAGATATGTACGAGCAGTTCACATAGCAATGCAGTTCTGCTTTAACAACATTGTAGTTGCCTTCTTATCCATACCATAGTGTATGCTAAATAGAACAGTTGATATACCTACAGTAAGATAAATAGAAGGTCAAAATGTGAAAAAATGTTGTGTATGGACTAAAGTGGATTTTCATAGCCAAAAATTTAGTTGTTTTTTTTTTTTACAAAAGAAGGGTAGTGGCATGTTATATTTACGAATACTGCTGTACTACTGCAGTTTGGCAGTATGTAATTATATTTACCATACTTATCAAGACCATGCCACGTTTTCTGAAACTTCTATGACGTGTCTAACCTTGAAGAGACTAATTATGGAGAAACAGACAGTTCAAATAACATTACCTTCATGGGGAAGAAGGTATATGTATTATGCACCCTATTAACCATGAAGGTGATGTTATTTGATTTTCTGTTCTCCATAATTAAGCTCTTCTAGGTTATACATTAAACAGACATTTCAGAAAATGTGGCATAGGCTTGATAAGTTTGGTTCAGCTTTGAAACATACCTTCTATTTTTTCTCTTAATCTAATCAGTATATTTTTTGGATTATGACACGTAATGGGCCATGAGACACTGTCAAAATTTAGAGCAGGAAAATAGGAAAAAAAGAATTGTTAATGCTAAAATGAGTATTTGTCTTGTAGTCTAAGGGGCACTTTGCACACTACGACATCGCAAGCCGATGCTGCGATGCCGTGCGCGATAGTCCCCGCCCCCGTCGCAGCTGCGATATCATGGTGATAGCTGCCGTAGCAAACATTATCGCTACGGCAGCTTCACATGCACTCACCTGCCCTGCGATGTTGCTCTGGCCGGTGAACCACCTCCTTATTAAGGTGGCGGGTCGTGCGGCATCATAGCGATGTCAAACAGCAGGCGGCCAATAGAAGCGGAGGGGCGGAGATGAGCGGGACGTAAACATCCCGCCCTCCTCCTTCTTCTGCATAGCCGGCGTGAGCCGCAGGACGCAGGTAGGAGATGTTCCTTGCTCCTGCAGCTTCACACATAGCGATGCGTGCTGCCACAGGAACGAGGAACAACATTGTAACATCGGTATTTCCCAATTCATGGAAATTGCCGGACCCCACACCGATGATACAATAACGACGCTTTTGCACTCGTAAATCGTATCAAAAAGCATTTACGCAATACGATATCGACTGCATTGACAGATGTGCGTCACTTGGGATTTGACCCCACCGACATCACAGCTGCGATGTCCTAGTGTGCAAAGTGCCCCTTATAGTCTGTCTTATAGGCCAAATATAGCTTACCTGAAAGGGGGCACGGTGGCGGTGAAGCAGGGTCAAAAGAGGCAGGGTTGCCTCTGCAGGAATCTGGCAGCAGCATGAATGAGGCGATGCCCTTGGCTGTGACTGTGAGGGGGGGTGTCGTGTTGATATGAGGTAGACTCCATTGATCTCCCAGTGATGGACCTCAAGAAAATAGTGCTGAAGGTGAGATTGAGATCTCAGCTCTTCCAGATCTCAATCTGTGCATGGGCCATTTTCCTGAAGTCCATCATGTCCGTTGCTGGGATATCGATGGCGCTTGCATTGCACCACGAGTTCACTCCTCCTCCCAGCACTGGGCCAACAGCCTCACGCCATTTGGGCCGAGGCTGCCATTCGCCCTTCTTTGGCCCTGCTCCATCTCCTCCATGCTCCCCCCCTGAAAGCTATATTTGGCCTTTTACACATACACCCTTTTTACCCCTAATTGGGGGGGGGAGAGAGGTGCTTCTTATATTTTGAGAAATATGGTATACCAAAAATATACCCCAATGTCAAATCTCGGTCAAATCAAATATTTTTTATTAAATATCTCATGCAAGTTAGACTTAAACAGGGGATTTTAAAATTATTTTTAAGCATACATCCTCAAAAAGTGTAATTTATGAAAATTACCAGGACAAATGCAATCAAATCTAAAAGGCTGTATAGGAGTATATTGCCCATACACAAAAGTGTGAATTGTACTATAGCTTATATTAGTAAGTTTTTGATGTGTCATATGGTGTACCACACTAATGTTCGTCAGTGCGGCATTTGTATAGCATATTATTATCTGACATATTTATCCAATGCTTTAAACTTTCTCTTGCCATCTATTCTAGTAAGCTGTGAATTCTGATATCCTATTACTCTTCTAAATTCCACAAAAATGGCTGCTGAATTCTCTGCCTCAGCTTTTATACAGACAATGATATTCCCCCCCTTGAAATATTGCACTATGCCATGCGATCAAGCTTTAAGGTTTACCTTTATATTATTCATCTGTGACTGAAGCAATTATTTGCAATGCGTAAAACATCGGCAGGCATTTTTTTATGGCAATTTGTGTGAATCGTGTTAAATTATTTATCATTTAATCTAATATATAAAGCTGAATGTGTGTATGTATGTATGTATGTATGTATGTATGTATGTATGTATGTGTGTGTGTGTATGTCTGGGATTGGCATCTGCACCGTCGCAGCTACAGCCACAAAATTTTGCACACTCACACGTCTGAACCCCAAGAGCATCATAGGCTATGTTATGAGATGAAATTTTAACCCCGCGCATTCCAATTTACCAATCAATTTTGCCCCTATCTACATAATGGGGAAAAAGTGAAACGAAAAGTGTATTCGCATCATCGCATTTACAATCACGAAATTTTGCACAGACACCTCATGTGACCCAGGAAACGTCGTAGACTATGTTTTGACAGTTAAATTTAACCCCGCACTTTACTCTCCAAAAAACATGCCTCTATTAAAGTATATGGAGCCTGGAACTACAGGTTATTAGTAGGCACTGTGATTGGTTGCTATAGGAACAAAAGACATTCATAGTATAAGAAGCCTATATGTGAGGTAATAAGATGTCAGTGGGGAGACAGATAGAGAGAGACAGACAGGGAAAGAGACAGACAGGGAAAGAGATAGATGGAGAAAGAGACAGACGGGGAAAGAGACAGACGGGGAAAGAGACAGATGGGGAAAGAGACAGACAGAGAAAGAGACAGACGGGGATTTTTGTTAATACATTCTATTTTGTTAACAGCAGTTATTAACCTGGGCGAAGCCGGGTAGTACAGCTAGTCATATATATATGGATATGTATCTTAGCAATTATTATGATAGTAGTTTAATTAAAGATATTGTATGTGTGTCCAAATTAAAATGTATCATTGTAAATGTATTAATTTTTCAAATTAGGTAGAAGGTAGGGGTAAAGGGAAAAATGGTTGATTAGACTTTTAAGAATCCTTTTTAGAAATAGCTTGCCTTAGTTGATCTATTCATTGCATATTCTATAGCGCGTGGCATCGTTTGCAGGTCAATCCTTGCCAGAAGCTTAAATAGGCAACACATTTATTTTATGGATTCTCGGTATTCATATACAGGAAGATCCATAGTAGGTGATGTGTGGATCTTTATATGAACATTATC